>NC_092072.1:20143501-20253501 GCF_039877785.1 Chaetodon trifascialis
AATCATCACTGATGCCAGACTCCCCTAGAGACGCTGGCAGAGGGAAGATGAGCACATTAACCAGCCCTGTCAGAATATATAATCTCCTGTGGAACATCTGCAAACTCTGCAGGGAGGGAACTCAGAGGAGACACACAAACTTAGACACTGATGTGATGTGATAATAATAAAAGAAACACTTATCATTTATCCTCCTTTGGTTTTTAAAATGGTCAGATGCATACTATAGATTTACTAGCCTAAGAATTTCATTCTGTACTGCCATCATGGCGGCACTAAATGATGACTTTGAGGCAAAAGGACAACAACACTAGCGTAAAGTTTTAACTGGTTAAATTTTAGTCTTGGTTGCTTTGGCGACCCCTGTGGTTATAGGTGGTAACAGCAAGTGTGTTTTAATAATTCAGGTCCCAGAGTTTGACAAAACTTTTAACTAAAGATCAGTCTATCCTGTATTGGTCTCACAGAGGGGAGATTCAGGTATTACAGCAGAACAAGGACTGTAATAAGTACAGATAAGTAAATAATACTATTAATTAATACTACTAAGAAATAATTAGAAATATATCAAATAAGAATAGGTTAGATAGAGGCTACAGTATATGAAAGCAATTAAAGTTTAACTCACTAAACAGGCAATGTCCACTTACTACCTTTTTTCCAGAGCTTTTAATCATACCACATGGTCTTCCTCAGCAGACAGACCTGTGATAATTGTTATTATGTTCACAAAGCTCCACATATAGGCCACTAAGTTATCTGCATCGTAACTGAGCAGACGCCAGGAGCTCAGGAAGGCTGTGACATGAAAACCCTGGCACCCCCAGGACCCTTAGGGTGAAAAAAATGCATTATGTTTAAAATCTTTGTTCATTGATATTTTCCTTTGGTCCTGCCAAAGTTCCCAAAACAGCACTGGAACAACAAATCCTGTCAGCCATGAAGGAGCTCTGGCTACGCAGGTTTGCATTACAGTCCTGTTTCTTGCTCAAAGCGACACATCAACCACTGGGAGCAACGAGCAGGTTATTCTATTAGAAACACAGCCAGAGCGACTCGTTTATCAGTTTACAGCACAAAACACACAAATTGTGGGCTGAGAAGATTCACTGCATCACATTGTTGCAAAAAGAAGACTAACGAAGGCGGCCAACAAAGTCTGAGCATAATGATAATCATTTATCGTACTTCATATATGGTCATTTTACAAGGAAAATGTTTCCTTGTTTCATCTTCTAAATTGCAAGAATGTTCTGCTCTTCATCGTCTCCTGTGACAGGAAACTGTGCAACATTGATTTGGACAGTTGATCTAATAAAACAAGCTATTTGAAGATGCCAACTCATGGTTGGAACATTTTTAGACACATTTTTCACTATTTACTGACTTCTTAGAAACTATCAATTCAATCAATGAAGCAAGAACTTAATCAGCAGAATAACAGATAATGAATTGTTAGTTGCAGCCCGAGTTTGATAGAATGATAATCCTTACGACTATAACTCATGACTAGGGTAACATTTTTACTTAATCTATCAACTATGTGTGCAATGAATCATGTCTAAAATGTCAGATGCAGTGGAACATCATCAAGATATTTAATTTAGAATGATATTAAAAGAGAAAAGCAACAACAAATATTGACATTTGAGAAGCTGGAACCAGAGAAATATTTTTATTGATAAATAAATTAATGGATTGCCAAAATGTCATTTGATCTTGACTAATCATTTCAACATAATTAAAATTTTGATTGAAGGAACCAAAAGTCCATTTGAAGCATCTTTTATTTTATTCTCTCTTCGTCCTTTTTTTTCCGCCTGATGCATCAGGCTGCTTATAAATTTGGCAAAAGTCACACATTTTATATAGTTCCCTACACTGAATTTTCTAGGTAGAGACACTCAAATGCACACAAAGCCCATTTACAGAAGAGTCTGCATGGATGCTCGCATCAGTGTGAATTGGGCATTGGGCTGCTTTGAGAGTCCCCAGTGTGACTGCTGATGGAGAGGCTGAAACTGACACCTCTGGAGATGGACCATGCAGGATAGGTTAGAAGCACGAGTTCTCCTCTCTTCTGCCTCAGCACCTCTTGCTGCTGCCACACCTGTTAGATAAGAAATGGCTCAGTGCTCCTGCAATTTATTATCAAGTGGCCTCCATTTAAAATCAGTTTGATGTGCACCAAGCCGAAGCCTGGATTACTTTGTGTGAAAGTGGATTCTTAACTGAGCTGCTTCTCATACATTATTGTTCCAGTTCGACTAAGAAAGCAGATCTTGGACAGAATTTTCGTACTGAGCATTTATATTCTGATATGTTTTGGTAAATGCAAAAGAGTCACTATAGCCTCAGGAAGATCAGTTTTTTGGGTGTGGAAATTTGGCTGATAATGTCAAAGCCTGTTGCCAGCAGCAGTGTGTGTTTGCGTGCCTGTGTGGATGTGTATGACTCAGGTTGCGGGGATATAAATCTGTCCACAGTCACACTGTGGGGACTCACCTCCTTTTTGGGGACGAAAAGCAAGTCCCCACAACATAAATCATGAAATTTCAGGGTAAAGACTTAAGAGTTATGGTTAGGGAAGCCTCAAGGAAATCAATGTAAATCCCTAACAGTGATAGAAACATGACTCTGTGTGTGTGTGTGTGTGTGTGTGTGTGTGTGTGTGTGTGTGTGTGTGTGTTTGCGCGCGTGCATCGGTCTATTAATTCCCTGGCTGAGTCAACATGGCCAATGTGTCTCACTGTTTGTTATCCATCTCACCACCAGTGTGCGTCGAGCCTGACTTGTGTATAAACAAACGCACAGCAAATAAAGGATTTATATGCGTGGATCGATGTAGCCACTCACTAGGCCATTTAACCACAACTAGCATAGAGATAATTCTCTGTGGCTGGATGTGGATCTGTATGGAACTTGAAACTGAGAAAAGGCAGTAAAAGATTAGCAGAATAATTAAATTAGTTATCAGATTAAAATGTACTATATAAATAGGGTATCTATCTTATATTTTTCCTTTAGCCTGCAATCACTTGATATAATGAATTTACACTTTATCATTGTTTTTTATTATTAGAGTTATTGTTGACATATGTTTTTTTCAGCTTCTTGGCTGTCCTGTTTTTTGGTCCTGACACACATTTCATCATTTTTCTGTTCCCTAGCAGTTTCCTAATGCTTATGATAATGAGATGGGATTGTTCACATATGTCAGAGCAGCAAGTAGTACAGGGCTGGTATGTGTAAGCTAACAGTACAATTGTCATTGTCTGGTTTATTTGATATTATGAAAAGGGAGATGTTAAATGATGACATATGGACTGAACTTAAGTTCCTGCATTTCTTCCAAACCATCCATGAGGGTCTGATACTGCTGTTAACTCTCTTGCTCAGGTTACTTTGTTGTACTGTATGTCTGTTTGCTAACTTTGTTGGTTACTGTTACAAGTAAGGTTGCCAGCTGTCTCATATTAGCTGGGACTTCCCATATATTGGACTAATTTGTTTGGCCCAATACAGGACCTCCCTTGTCCCATATAGTGACTGTATACTCTACTCTGTCATCACCAGAACAAACACATATCTTCAATCTGATACAACAGCAGTAGCAATGAAATTAAAAAAAAAAAACGTGTTGTCTGCTGATCACCTGGCCAGGTGAGATCACCTGGCATCTTATCACAGGGCCCCTATATGCTTTTTGACATGCTTCACTTTTTGATGATGTAAACCTCTGTAAGTGGCTTCACTGTGCTCTGCACTCACCCTTAAGCGAAGAGCAAAGTTCTTATAATCTGTAGATGGCTTTCAGATCAGCGGTGTTTTGTTTCATGACTTCGATGTTGAGAACCACTTTGAAGAGGAGGCACTTGGGAAGAAAGAAAGCTGAGATGATTATAATGACTGTTTTAGACTGCAGGATGTTTTGGATGATCTGTCCCCAAGCGAAGGGGAGCCAGTGTATTTCAAAGTTGCGACCAATGCCTCAAACAAGGGAAAAGGAAAAACATTTATTCCTTTTTAGAGTCTAGCATCTGATGTGTAGTGCAAGCTACTCAATGAAACTGCAAATAACATTCATCAAGTGATGAACTGTCTGGAAAAGCATGAAGTGGATATTGCATTCATCACAGCCTGTGCGGTAGATAATACCAGTGTCAGCTTTGGGAAGCAGCACTGTTTACCAGTTATTGAGCCGTATCAGCAGTCTCATTTTGAAAGCTTAGTGCTCAGCTCACATAGCTCATTACACCTGCAAGCACGCCTGCAGTTAGCTGTCAATGGATATGGAGTCACCTGTTTTAAAGATCTACAGTCACATCTCAGTATCTGCTTCCTGAATAGATAAGCTACATGATTTTTTTTTGTCTTTGCTGATGTTGGGTTAGTGATTTGAAACTGTGTGTTTGCACACCATGGCTGTTTCTTCATCCAGCTGTCCATCGTCTCCTGCAAAGAACTGCCCTGTGTCACTGAAGAGGATTTTGGAGGATGGAGAAAAAAATTGGAAGTGCTGAGATTTATCTGTGCTTTTTCCTCACCATGAGGGGTGTTTTGGACAAGCTCATAAAAAAGCTGGAGAACACAAAGCTCTCCATCATAGGTGTTTACAGGGAAGTCCAAAACATCAAAATTAAGATGGTTTAGTGGAAATTTGGACAGCTTTTTTGCATACCTGCAGCTGATGGACAAACAAGTGTCAGCATGAAGGTCCAAGCAGCAATGGGACAAGTGGTTTGATTTTTCACCACAAAATGTAATGGTGAAACTGAAGCCAATCAGCTTCCATGAGGAGCCCTCCTTTGCTGCCCTGGAGCAGGTGGAGGCTGCCCTCAAAATAACAGAGACAGTCATTATGCACCAACTCCATGAAGAGTTTGATCCTAGCTGGGAAGAAGTACAGACAGCTGGACAGGATATCACAAAATCCACTAGTAAGAAGTGGGTCGCAATTTTCTAAAATAACATGTTCAAGATTGTTTCATTGTCTGCAGAGTGCGAGGCTCAAATGCTTTGTAGAGGGGATTTTATCTCCGATGATGATTAACAGACTGAAGAGCAGATCAAAGACAAACTTCAAATATCTGAACTGTAAGGACCTCTCTCTGGCTGTGCAAAAGGACAAAAAAACTGCTCGAATCATTCAAGAGCAGCAAAATAGATATTTAATAAAAAAGTGGACTCGGTGAGTCATGGCCCTCTTTTCCTCTTTTGCATTTGAAATGAGAGTTTGTTGCTTTGTAAGTTGATTTTTGCTGTCCATGATGATGGAGTTTTAGAAAAGCTACAGTATAGACTAAATACATACTGTTTGCCTTTGTAGTTGAATGAGAATATGAATACAGAGTGTGTATTCAGGGTGCATCTTCTGTGAGTCTCTGCATACAGAAGCTCCTTTAAATTGATCACCTGTAGGATTAACAAGAAGGTGATGACTGTTATGTTTTCTTACTTATTTACTTACTTACTTACTTATTACTTATACTTACTGTATAGGCTAGCTGTCTTTCCTGAATATTAAGGTTGATTATTATTCTGTTATATCATTGAAAAAGAAGCATTTATCATTCAATTCCGAATAACATCTATATCATTATTAGTTTCGCAGAGAGCAAAAAGCCATGTGAATAAAAATGATATTTCTGAGCGTTAAACAAATTAAATTTAACATTTAAACTTTAATAGGCTCTTGTTATTGAAAATGCCAAATGAAACAGCTAGAAATTTGACATTCAGACTCTAATTAGGTCTCATCTGGTTATTGATCACAAACAGCCAATCAGAACTTCCAGAGATGATGAAATTTCATTAGCTGTTCCAATAAAAACAAGCAACATACCAAGGGAAAGCCTAAGGCTACTGAAAAAAGCAGAAGTATATGCTATTCTATATTATTGGCCTATTTATCTTAACTAAGGAAACAAGCTAAATTGCTTTGAAAGTTAGTGTTAGTCCTGCTCGGTGATTCTCTGCCAGTTTCTTCACTGTTCCAGAGACGATAGTTTCAGTCGTATTGCGCCTGAGGCCATCATATCCCCTTATACATTTGTATCCACCACGATAACACGGTGTATCCTCGGGAGAAATAAGCACTTTCATTAGGAAGAAATTCTTCATTTCCTCCCCACAGACCACACTGTTTTGCAAGTAGCTTAAACTAGTAGTTTCAACTGGCCTCATTGTGAATCTTCAGTTTAATCTCACCTTAAACAAACGCCCCCCCAAGAACACCTCAACTCCCCCCTTTCAGAAATATTCATCCTTCAACTCTCTTTTCATTCTTTTTTAACTCCTTAGTTTTCCTGTTTTTAGGTGTCATTAACTCGCTTATCTTTTATCCATTTGACACGACATATTCCATTTTCCTCAGGTCACCGATGGTCAGCATTTGCCACAGTCAGTGGAGGCTACATGTGCATTCTAGCATGTGCAGTTTTGAGACTATTTTCTTCTCTTGTGGCACCGTGTGAGGAGAAAGGGATTGGATAGCCATGGCAGCCTTGTAGCAGGGATCCACGCTGTGAGGAAGCAAAAAAAAGGAAGTGGGTGATTAAAACATCGGAGTGTGACTGTGCCAAAGAAAAACATGTTTCAATGTAACGTGAAAAAGGCAGATTAGATTTCTTGGCACATACAGTATATGCTTCTCTGAGCCTACAAAAGAAAGATGGGTGTTTAAAAGCTTTCCCCTCTGAATTATATGATGAACAACTAACTAAAACATAACCTCATGACCAGTAATGTGATTACGCTATTAATGCACTGACTTGTGCATTAATAGCAGAAAATAGCTACCTGGCCGCCACTGCCTACTTTATGGCACACTATTAGTTCTTTGATATTCTCATCATGCAACCAAGCTCCTTTGTGCCAGTGTAGATGTGATATAATATCTCGGGGCCAAGAAAGCTACACCAGCCAATCTCAATTTTTATCTGTTATATGCTTTACCATACTTGTGTGTACAAGCAGACCCTACAGTGAAGGCTACAGACTTACACTATTTTTAACCCCTATTCCAACATTTAATGTCAAATCTCCACAGGGTCTTAATATACCAGACGAGCGTTGCATCTAAGATAAACCCAGCACTTGTTTACTGAAAGGAGGTAGAAAATGGAGGTTTTGCTGTCAAGTGGGATACACTGTGTGCAGGCCTGTCTTGGATGAGAGTGGAAAGCAATTTCTATGGAATCACGGTTCAATTATGAAAGTGACGATAAGAATAATCCTCTCCCCATGTCAAAAGGCAGGCTTTGGGCGCTGAACCAAAGGCTCTCAGATTGAGATGCAGAAGTAAACAGACAGCTCTTTTTGTCAACTGTGTGAGTCTATAATAGAGTTTTTGGAGTCTCATATGATGACTGTGATGGAAAAATGGTGATTTTCCTTTTTCTATCAATGACTGATGCTATTTTACCTCAATGTCTAAGTGGTGGTTTTTATGTGTTTTCCAAGAGTTCAAAGCATTACATTAATATTGTGCTTGTTTCACAGACGGCCCTTACATAACTATCAAGAGCTCACTGCTGTCTTTTCCTGTAAGAGGAACTTAATACAGACATCAGATTAGGAAGATCAAACATACAAGGGGATGTTCAAAACCAGCCATCTGCTGCTGACTTCAATGAGTTCACAGTTTCCTTTTGTCTAGATTGAAAGATGAAAAAAAAAAAGGTTTAATTCATTTTATAGAGTCATTGTCCTATGGAGGTGTGTTGCAAATTCACATTGAATGGGCACACCTTTGATTTACAAGATGAAGGGATAGCATAAAAAAAACAGCTGTAACTACTGGCCTTAAATATGACTTGAGCCCAATTTGGATGGGATTAACGTTACATGTAAAGCATGGGATGAAATATTCACTGTGCCCTCCGGTAATTTTACTCAGATTTCCAGGCAGCACTTTAAACGTCAGGAAATTACAGGATGTGCTTTGAAATTGACACAGACATTCAGCACAACAAAGCCAACAGAGGAAACCAAAAGCCTCCCGGCTGGGGCTCGGGCCACTGCAGGGGAGCTATAGAGAGAGGTGGTAGGCAACCCTGTGTGAGGTGAATTTGAGCCAAAACTCATTGTCCTTCTTGGAGTCATAACTAAGTCAAGTCTTAATACAAAGACATGAAACACATACTCCAATTTTCATCACGAGAAGAGGCCCAAATCTGGTTGAAAAAGAGGATTCAAGATTTACCTTAGAACCACCTGTGGCTGACATCGTAATAGCACTTCATGAGCTTTACAGGGTCTTGCCCTCCTTTATGTTTTCTGTCGTCATATTGGTTCACAGACAGCCTTTATGTTGGTGTTAGCATGTTTGCCGCGGCGGACCTACAGGCGGGCATGGGCGGGCCTACGCCTGCCCTGATTGACAGCTTGCCCACCCAATCAGAAAAAAAAAAAAGTCCCATATTATGAAAAACTCAATTCTTTGGGTCTCTGGTGCTGCCACACGCATACAAAGTGTGAAATAAGACCGTTCGCACTTTTTTGAGTGAGAAACGGACCTGTGTAAGCACCCTGCCTACAGCTTCCACACAAGCCGTTTGAATTCAGCGCTCCCGGTGTCTAACCGCTGTTAGGTTATCGAAAGCACCATGTTAGGAATCATGTCCAGGCGACACAGGCGTTGTTCTGTTGTTGGCTGTAAAGAGGAGCACAAATCGCTCCATCGGCTCCCAGCAGCAGAGGACAGAAGAGAACCGTGGACTGAATTCAGTTTTGAAGGCAAGGAGGTGCATGCCATGAACTCTTTTTGGAGTTTAAAATAAAGATATTCATTAATAGTAAAGGTGCATAAACTGCGTTCACATGTGTTTCCTCCACTCCAGCCATCCACTTCGTTCGTGTCAGACGATTGCTCTTCCTTCCTTCAAACTCCATTTAAACTGCATGTTTAACAGCCCAGTTTAAAAAAAAAACAACTAAAATAATAATAATAATAATAATAATAATAATAATAATAATAATAATAATAATCGGGGATTGGGCTTTTTTTTTTGTTTTTTTTCTCAACTTTTATTCCGCTCAAGCTGCAGGTAATTGGTCAACTACTTGATGTGTGGTGGCTTCAGTGTGTAGGTGCACGCACCATAAATGAGTGATTGCAGGAAAATGCAGTAAAATTTGATATAAAGTATGTTTTGTACATTAGTAGTTAATTTTACACATAATTTTACATTATTTTGGTAAGAAATAAATTTAAGCAACTGTGCTGTGAGAACCAGCCCTCTTAAAAGAGCCAGAATTCCCATCATTATACGCCTTATCAATTTCGGTGAAGTGGTGATCAGGCCCACCCATCTGTCACGTTCTGCGTCCGCCACTGATGTTTGCCTCCATCAGATTAACAAGACCATCTTTTAACTACTCCATTTTCATCCAAAAGTGAAATTTCAAAAAAAGCTTACTGAAAAGAGGACACTGCAGGTAATATGAAAAATCATCCCATCTCCCCCAGAGAAATAAATGTCTGAATAGAGCTTTAATTTCATTTAAGTGTCGCAGTAAGTCATGTCATTGATCCAGCATGCTCAATAGCACCTCCCTGTTACTGGCTTCCCTGAATACAATGCAGCCGTTTATTATGTACGTAATTACAGCTCCTTTTTTTCTTGCTATGACATCAACAGGCCTACTCCCCTCCACGGTTAAATACAATTTAGAATATGTTATTGTAGCTCAGGTTAAGTTTGTATATTTGAACCAGATTTCCCCCATCTGCAAAGAGGAGACAGAGACAGTAGTCAGGAGACAGATGTTGGAGCTGACCGTGAATAATGGGACAACTGATGGGACAGCAGTCATTGTAATTATACTTTCTGATTCAGATGAAAGCTTATGTTCACATCAGACTGATTTATTATATGAGACAAAATCTCACAGAGTTCAGACCCTAATGTATCATCAACTGACCAGCTCCCAAAAGGGTTTGATAGACATCATCAATTCAACTCTTGATGACCTTATTTCCAGGCAAGGTATAAATCTTATCTGTGAGTTCAACAGCTCACAAATTCTTGTCAGGCAAGTTTAAGGAGTTGGAAGGAGGACTCAATCGCACAAGCATGGCATGAGCCTAGTGTTGGCTTCCCAGAAGGACATCACATTCATGGACCCCAGGAAGAGCAATTGTTGCCAAACCTAAGCAATAATTAACATAGACCCCAAAAAATAATTAGCATCATAGACTTACAGGCTTACACCAGAAAGTGGCAGAGATAGCTTGTTATGACACTTAAAGGTTGTTCAATAAGCTAGCTTGCTTAGTAACTCCATTATTAAAAAGCATTAGTTAGCTGATTGGTTGCTTTCACTATGTTTACAATCATTGGCTTATTCACAAGCTGTATGGCTTGTAATATCCAGTCATATTCATGCAAGCGTATAGTTTGGACTTTATCACCTGACACTATCACTGTTCCTCACACTCATGCCAGTGCAGGTTCATGAATTCACCAGTATTGTCTAGTTCAATGTCAAACTCCTGCCTCTTTCTATTGATCAGCCCTTAGACTGTCATGGTTGGATCAGATATTTGCCACTTAAGACATGACACTTATTTTATATCAAGCCATCAAACCATGCAGGTTTCATTTATTGTGTGCAAGAAGTAAGCCTTTAATCAGTTCCACCAATAATAATAATAAAATATGAAGCCCCCTCCCTTTACTGCAACCACCAAGACCCCTAGGTTGTTGTTTATCTTGCCTGTGTGACATATGAGCAGAAGAAATTCACATTCACACATCCATTGAGTCATTGTGCTTGCTTGTATTCTAATGGAACAGAACAACAAAGATTACACACCAATATATGTTGTTTCTCATTTTTGTTCTCTAGTATGTTATCTACCATCCTTGTTCATTCAGCCAATTCTTTATCATTCAAAACTACAAAAGAGGAGTCTGTTCACTTCCATATAGTATCAACTTAATGTATTCATACAGCATTGTGACATGTATTACGCAGTATATCTTAAAATTTTGTATTTTCTGGTCCCCAGTGCTTGCCCTTTGGGCAGTCTGCTGTGCATGTAAGTTGGATTGTTCCTGGATGCAGTGATTTAAAAATTCTGCAATCTCCTAGAAAACAAGATAAGATATGATTTATACACCATATGAATACATCTTACTAGGTTGCTGACAGAGGAGGATTCTGACCCCAATAAACCAATGTCGTAGCAAATTAAACAAGTTCCGTGCTCATGGCCATTACTTTTTCATATACATGACAAAAATATCTTCATCTCACATACAGAGGAGCGCACAGTCCCACGCTAACAGCAATGTCCAACACATACAATATATATGAACCTCAATTCAATACCAGTAAGATTTCTTTTTGCAACTCTCTGGTGCTTTTTGTGTAAGTAAGCTACTTGATCAGAGGCCAACAAGCCAACTGTAGCCATTATCTCAAATCACTCATTTAGAAAAAAATAACTAAGCTGTGAGGGAATTAAGTCTTCATCCAAGCCATAAAAACATGCACACAGTGAAAATCACTTTCAAATCCCCATATCCCATAACAGAGACTTCCATACCCAGCTGCTCTCATTACAGCTGCTGCTTATTGGCAACACTTTCTCTCTGCTCTGTGATCACAACCAGATACACCAAGATGAAGACAGCCACGAACATTTACATCTTCAACTTGGCACTTGCCGATGCCTTGGCTACCAGCACGCTGCCCTTCCAGAGCGCCAAATACCTCATGAACACCTGGCCTTTTGGGGAAGTCCTGTGCAAGCTCATTATTGCCATAGACTACTACAACATGTTCACAAGCATCTTCACCCTCACCATGATGAGTGTGGACCGCTACATCGCCGTGTGCCACCCCGTCAGGGCGCTGGAGTTTCGGACGCCAGTCAAGGCTAAGTTGATCAACGTGCTCATCTGGGTTGTGTCCTCTGCGATTGGGGTGCCTATTATGATCATGGCTGTGACCAAAGTCTCAGACAATGGTGAGATAGTGTTTTCTTTTACTGTTTTATCTTTCATTATTAATTCAAGTCTTCATGCTTAGAACCAGGAGTAGCTGTCTTCCAGAACTGGATGAGCCATACAGACTCAACTCTGTAACTGCATCTTTGCTAAAGTGCTAAAGAACAGACACAATTCACAGTTCCTGGGTCTTCAACATTTCTTGATCAGCTTAATTAGCATTTATTAGGCCAAGTTTCTTGTCCTTAAGGCCTTCATCAGAGCTTACATGTCACACAAAGGGAAAGCAAGAAAATGGTTATTATGAATCTAGTCCCTGGTCCCATTTTGGATTCTCAGAGTGAGTGGAAAAGCCTTTGAAACATTAGACCACTGGACCCTCCAATCCAACCTGAGGATAATACTTTATTTTTCATTAGTAGTTCAGGGTACTGAACCACTTTTTTCTCAACCAGAAACATAAAATCTTCCCAATGTCTTTTTTTGTACGTCTGCATACGTTTTAAGGCATTTTGATTGCTTAGTCTAGATTACTTCAACTCAAGTCATAGCTCATGTCACAACTTTGAAAAGGAAAAATATCTGTACATGCATAGAATATATTCTTGATAGTTTTGAATTTGCACAGCAGCAGCAACAACAATAGTATTTTGGGGTTGAAGTATATTGTGAGTACAGATATTTCTCTGTAGCTTTGGCTTTTTAAAACCACAAACCAGTATCATAATAGGAACATAACCATACAGTAACAAATTCTTTCTTATTCTACCTGCACTCTTTTCAGGTAAAACCATGTGCATGCTGAAGTTCCCTGACCCTGACTGGTACTGGGACACAGTGACAAAGATCTGCGTCTTCATCTTTGCGTTTGTGGTTCCTGTGATGGTCATCACCATATGTTACGGCCTGATGATCCTGCGTCTGAGAAGCGTTCGTCTGCTCTCAGGCTCCAAGGAGAAGGACCGTAACATGCGCCGCATCACCCGCATGGTCCTGGTGGTGGTGGCAGCCTTCATCATCTGCTGGACCCCCATCCACATCTTCATCATTGTGAAGACCATGGTGGAGATTGACAGCAGGAACCCTTTTGTCATAGCCAGCTGGCACCTGTGCATCGCTTTGGGCTACACCAACAGCAGCCTCAACCCTGTCCTCTACGCATTTTTGGATGAAAATTTTAAGCGGTGCTTCAGGGATTTCTGCCTTCCCTGTCGGACCCATGTGGAGCAGAACACTCTCACCAGAGGCCGCAACACCACCAGGGAGCCGGTATCCATCTGCGCTCCAACAGAAGCAGGGAAGAAGCCAGCATGACTAGGCATGGACTGGGTCCCCCACAGCTCTCGCTCAAGGAGGATCCAGCAAGATTTGCAATCAGAGGTTACCCAAATCTCCACAACAGAGTTCTAAGAAATTTTTCGGAGAAAAAGCTAGTCTCAAATAACTGAGTCATATTTCTTATTCTCTTCAATTTGGCTGACATACTAGACATTAAAAGGCAGAGCTAAAGATAATGGAAAATTCATTTGTTTCTGTCTTCTCACAACAAAGTGGAAATATGATGCATTACAAAGGCCATGACCGTAGATGGATGATAGCCCAAAAAGCGTATCCAAATGTTAAAGCAAGATTACGAAACAGAAAATCCCCATCTTATTATTTTTCTGACCAAAGGACCAGAGTACAAGAGTACATGACTTTTGAATGATGCAAAAAGCACAAAGAAACACCTACAGGTTTTTCTCTTGTCAAGCACAGACCGCATCATTAAGATACTGTCAGAGTCAGAGTGCACATCTGTCAGAGTGCACTGTAATAAATGGTGTAATAAAATCGACTGCTACAAACGACAGAAGTGTGAATCAATAAGCTTTTCAATTCAAGCTTTGTCATTCGTTATAAGGAACACTTTTCCTGTGTATTCAAAGCTATAAATGAGATTTTGGTGATTATTTTGTAGGAGAAAAACCAACACAAAGAGAGAATCTTTCCATCTGTGTCTTTAACATTAACACAAAACATATGAGCCTTACAGAGCAGAACCACACAAATGATACCCACCAACAGCTGGATGATGAACTACGGCATAGTTTGTTGGACGGGATAGTCGTCCACCCTCTACGCGGAGAAGAAAGGAATCTTGTTTGAAAATATCTGTCATAAAGTCATAATCAAGCTTAGTTTGTGGACAGAAGCTTGAGCTTCTGTTGGCTTTTTTTTCTGACGGCCTACTTGACTTTCATGAGTGGTATCAAGCCCGCATTGAAGACTCTGAGCAGAATCACGAAAGAAACATGCCACTGAAGAACACTCACCTTATTGGTTCATTGTTTAAAACAATTTTGAAAAGTCAAGGAAAACCCTGAAGTTTAGACGGAGAGCAGTAGAACCATGTAGAAAGAGATGTCTGTCTTGATGTCTACAAACAAACTGCTTCAAGGAGATTATCGATCTGCATTATAAATGAGCAGAAAGCCTGCAATCTGTCACACTTAATATCTATAGCACATTGAAGACATACTGAATGGCATAAACCAGCATAGTAATTTATTCAGGGTCGTTTATTTACTCCAACATTTACATCAATCAACTGGGAGACATCAGTCAATGGATGCCATTAAGTTAATGACCATATCAACTTTGCATACCAGATGAGGCATGTCAAAGGTAATAATGTAGAGTTTTTGGGAATTTGTTGTCACGTGGCGATATCTTGAAGGCTAAATATGAGTTGACATGCAAACATGTTAAAATATGCCATTGATTTGATTAATGTTGAAATGTTGAATTAGCATTGTAACACATATGGTAAATGTGGGACAGTTAATGAATGTAAATCAAAGAAGATGAGGGTCTAAGGCAAGAAGATGCCGTATGTTGCACAGATTGCAAAGGCCTTTGGGGTTAATTTGTGATTTGGTATACTTATATAAATAGAAATGACTTGACTTAAAAAACGAAAGGAAAAAAAGTCAATGAATGTGACTTTGTAGATAATAAAAAAGCTTTTGCATTTTAAGAAATTTGGATTCAGCCACAGGTGAAATGACTTTGGTTTGCCCGTGATTCTGTACTCTTTGTTTACATTTTTAGAATTGTAATATGTCACAACAATGTTTTTGACTCATGTGGCTCAAATGAAAACAAAACAAAACAAACAAAAAAAACAGCAACAACAATCCAATGCTTAAATGCTCTGTTTACAGATTCAGCAATTTGCTCTTGGGTTGCTCTTGGGTCTTGGGACAGAGACAGGGACAGAGACAACAAATACTGAGGAATCTCTGTGCAAACAATGACAGTGGTGATTTAAAGTGTATTGTATATACCTGCTCTCTGCTTAGCTTCTGTCAAGTGCTGCATCTGTCGGAAGTGCAGGATATCTCTCAGCTACCATTGCTTTTGCAAATTCAAGCTATATAAGGGCAGAATGACAGAAGTGTATAGAGTTAGTTTTCCCAAAAGAATCAAATGTGTGTATTATATTTTGACAAATAAGCAAATGCTTATTACTTCAAATAAATTGATTTTAGAATTTCAAAAATATTACAGAACAAAACATACCAAGCACATTCAGATTCAGAGTTGAGGTATGTGGGTGTGTGTGTGCATGATTTTCATTTTATTAACACATGAATCCTTGTGTTGCTTTTCATCACACTGTATAAGAAGAATTAATCTCATTGGCAATACTTTGTCATTCTATCAGATTCAAATGGTTTCAATCGTTGGTTAACACGCTGTCCTTGTAATTTTCTCTGCATGGTGGAGTCTAATCGAAACAATCAGTAATACTTCACAACCTCATTGAACAAAGTGACAATGACAAAGTATCAGAGGCAGAGGTATCCAAGTGTAACTGATCAATGCTGATCATCCAGTGTTGCCTAACAGCACCAGAGGCTTCAATCTTTACAAACAAGCAGTCTGGTCTACACCTCAGGGTATTTTACAACTAAACCCACCCTCCTAGAGCCCCATGGGCCCCCATGACCTCTGACCTTCACTCTCATTTACAATGGAATAACAATGGGGATGAATTTTCCTTATTACTATTATAATTAGGAAATGTCAATAAAGTTCCTACGGAGCCTGCAAAATGACAGCTTCTTTCATTTATTTTCCAACAATATCCACTTTTATATCCCCTAGCATCAGGGGTATGGTTCTTATATTGCTTATGTTGGTTGCTCACAGTCCTTGGTTAAGATTTGTAGCTCTTTCTGACAGAACCTATTAGTATGCTAATGATTAGCTATCATGCTGAAGAGAAAGTGTTTGTTTTTTTTTAAAGAACTCCAGGAGGCTTGCTCCTTCCTTCATAAATACTCTTCATCAAAAATGCTGCGTTCATGACTTCCATGGTATTGAATGGTGCATAGATGTGCAAAGTGCCGAAGTAAATGACCTCCATCCTGATGAAAACACTGGGTGGGTGAGGGTTTGAATATATGGTCACTCAATTTATAGGCTACTTTTTTTTTCTTTTTTCTTTTCTTTTTTTTTTTTTACCTGACCCAAGTTGTGTCTCGAAATGTAATGGGTAGTCACAGATTTTGTTTTTGATGACATTTTTGTCAGTTAATATTTTCAGATTTTAACCATTAATGTTATTTCTGGCAGTATCAAACCACAGTATTTCACTGTATGGCAGTTATTCATTCAGTCCTGGTTTGTTGTGTTCCACCCATTAACTGTATATTTGGTACAAGCATACTGTGTGAAACACTTTATAAGGTTTCTGGGATATGCAAAGAGGTGAGAGGCAACAGTGGGAGAACCTGGTGTGTGTGGTGAACCAGCAGAGAACATACTCTCTGCCTATTGATTGTCAGTCTGTTTGTGCAGATTTCATTTTACTGATTGCTCCGTTAATTCCCTCATTGCACTCCTGTATTCTTTTTTTTGTACCTTTGTAATTTACCTTACATTGTTGTTATTTACTATTTTGTCATTTCTCTATTTGATATAAACATATGTAAGACTGAAAATGGAACACTGAAAAGCCTGTATGAATGTAAATAACTGTACATTTGTGTAAGATGCTAATTTGTTGTGTAACCCATGACAGCAGTACAGTATTTAAGGCAATTGTGCTGATCTTGACACTAATCTAGCTATTTTGCAGCATTATCACGTTTTAGCTTCTTCTGGTGTATTTGTTGTATAGAACATTTCTAATGCAACCGCTGTTTCAAGCTTTACTTAAACTGTTGTCAAACATAATGAAAATAAAATGTAGCTGAGAGAAAACTACATGATCTCCTTTTCTGGAAAGCCTCTGTTTTGGTTTCCTGGAAACGCTGGGTAACGGGATAGTGTAGTATTTTCTTGAAGATTATTGTGCACATAATGGAATAATCCATCTTGCATGACCATGTTTCTATTAGAAAAGTGGAGAGTGGTTCAAAATTGTCCATCATGACATTGGACTGCAAAGTGCATTACCATTCGTGCTTAGATGAACACACAAGAGATGGCCCAAGGCCGCTCTGAGTGCTAGAGGGTGCTATCCACCACTTTCAGAAAATTAAACATCCACTTCTGCATCTCCTCTGTAACTTCAGACCAGCACAGACAGCACCACATCCACGGAGTGCTCCAGTGAAGGAGCTGACAAGTTTCTGTTTAATCATGGGTTTCCTCCACTGGCAGCCACTTATCAATTACCCCAATTGCTCTTCCACAACAACAGAAGAGAATTTCTCCCTGATGATTTACCAAGGACTGGCCACTTTAACAGCGGAGGGGCTCCAGTGTTGTGCCTGAATGCGTTCATTGATATTCATTCATATTTTGGGTGTACGTGAGCTGAACGTATTGTATTACTGCCTGATGAACGTAACTGTGAACTCGTTCATTCTAGTGTCTCTCTCAGTTTAACTTTCTACAGAACCTTCCAGGCGAAAACCCGGCTAAAACACACCATAAACAGGCCTTAATATGTAGCGGAAAAAAAACCCAATCAGGCAACAACAGCCACCCGTTTCGCACCGCCACATGCGTCATCAAAACAAAAAGCAGCATGGAGGCGACAAAGCAGCAAGGAGGCGTCGTATGATCATTTTACCGAGTTTCATGACAAGGTCAGTGAGGATGGGAAAAATCGTACATTTCTGTGCAAACTTTGCCCGACAGATTTCAAAAAGAAAATCCGCACTTCAGTCACATCCACAGCAACCCTGAAACGGCACACTGAACTGAAGCACCCGGCTAGCATTTCAAGGTATGTTTTGACGCATAGTTACAGTGTTAAAACTGGTAAAATAATTGCTGTCTGTGGTTTTAAATGTGATGTGGCAATAATTTTGAAAAATAATAGCTCGCAGCAACAAATGGGGAAAAATAACTATGAACTAGTTCATTTTTGGAACGGTGAACTTAGTTCAAAATTTTGAATTCTGAACTATGAACTGAACTAGTTCATTTTAAAATTTGTGAACTGAACTTTGAACTCGTTCATGTAGAGGGTGAACTTTCTCAACACTGGAAGGCTCATACCCCTGATGTGATATTCCCAATAGCTCAATATATGTATTCTAATACGAGGGATTGTGTGCTGCTGCTGCTGCTGCTGCTGCTGCTGCTGCTGCTGCTGCTGCTGCTGCTGCTGCTGCTGCTGTCATAATAACTCCAATCCCAAGATCTTGATGAACAACTCTGTCTCCCAGAAATTACATAAGATGCTAATTTGCAACAGTAAATATTTTTTAAGAGAAACATACCACCTGAATGACCTTTTTTATTCAACATAAGTAGGAAATGTTTTTCATGAATGAATCTCCCCAGTCAAAATAGAGACTTCGGTCTCTATTTTCAACTCCGCCACAGGCACGGTCTGCGCACCCCGTGCAGTGGTATTTTTGTGCAGTGCAGGCAGGCGCATGGTGCACTTGGTATTTTGGTAAACCGAGGTGTACAGAGGCGCGCCAGGATGGGCGTTGCAGCGCAGTAGAGGGAGGTGTCAGCATAATCAACCGGCGCATTTGGATTTTCGTCCCATTTCAGTCTGTGCCGGCGGTGCATAAGTGTGTTGCAAAAGTGTGCTGAAAGCTCGCCACCCCAGACCTGGTCAACTCTGTGCACCAGCGGCGCACCGTTGGACAAGTGGATTTTTGTAAACCGGCGGAGTCGTGCGCTCACGTTACCAATACCTCACAGGCAGGTTTTCACAGTGTCTGGCATTTCACTGCCATCAATAATTAGCAACAGCCATGATTCAATGCAACTATCTGAGTCAGCACATACAGTCAGACCTAAATTTATATATTTTGATCAGTATCTCATCTGACCACATCGCAAGCGCATTCGGCACACATAATGTGTCACTCACCCTGACCGAATGTACACAGGTGAAACAGGGATGCGAACTAATCAATTAACGTTGCTGTGCCAACCAGAAACAGCCGTGGCATCCTACAGAGCATATATACTGCATCTATCTCAGAGCACTGGAGAGACAGAGAGAGACAGAAAAATGGAAAAAACGTAAGTGATGATCATTGTCCGCTATTACCCACATCATTTCATTCCAAATACAAATGTAATCATAGTAATGCTTAACATTATCTGCAAAGACGGAGTACATCATTACAGGAGGAGGAGGAGGAGGAGGAGGCCGAGGATTTACCATCTAAGGACCTCATATTTAGACATGAGTGATGTCAGTCTCCTCCTGGGAGAAGTTTGGGTGTTGGACATTTTCCTCTGTGGGCTCAGTCATTCTCGAAACTTGCCATGCGCCTCGCCAGCGGCGTTTTTAAAGGTGAGGCGAGGAGCTGGTGTGATTGGTGAAGATTTGACTCGGCTGTGTCAAACCCACTCCACGCCTCCGACCCCTTCCTCTTTCCGAGTTGTGCCGCTGGGTGGGACTCAGATGAGAAGGGGGAGGTGATGCGCCCGTGGCGCAGTGCACAAAAATACCAAAGTCACCCCCACTGGCGAAGCAGACCTGACTTTGCGCCACGCCTGCATCACGCTGGTGACAGAGTCGAAGATAGAGCCTTTGATTATCATTGTAGGGTGTCTTTAAGGGTTCACTAATATTATTACAGTTTATCCTATAAGGGTCAGAAATGTCTGCATCATGTTCATGGTAATCATTTAAATAGTTCAATTACAGAGGAAAAGTCAGAGGATCACCAAAGTTAATTGGATACATCGTCTGGGAACTGTTAATGTCTGTGCAAAATGTTGTTCCATTGTTGATGTTGAGATATTTTACTTGGTAAGTGAAAACTTTGACTTGCCAAAAAATGAGAACAAAAGGAAAGAGCAAACTCCTCTCACAGGCAAAAGCAGAGCTGGGCTGAGGGCTTACCGACTGGTGGAAAAAAAACGCAAAAGAGTCCCAGTAAACACAAGCAAAACCAGAAGGTCAAAACAGGTAGATGAACTAGCAGGTATACCACAAAGATAAGCAGATGATCCAACGAATACTGGTGGACCGAGCCAGGGTTAAATACATCAGCTGATTAATCCATTTGTTGAGGTGATGATTTGCAGGTGTGAGAGGAGGCGGGGCTGGAGGAGATGGCAGACAGGTGCAGCCGGCATAACATGGACCTGAACAGACAGGGAAAGACAGACATGACCACAAGGGGGCAGGGAAACACAGGGAACATAAAGGGAGAGGCTTCAAAGGGTGAAAGTCCAGTGGCAGAACTGTCAAGGGAATTGTGAGCATACTCAATCCAAAGGAGATGATGGGACCAGGTGGCAGGGTCCTCGGAGGGGACACACCGGAGCGCTGACTCAAGGTCCTGATTGGTGAGCTCTGACTGCCTGTTAGTCTGGGGATGGTATCCAGAGGAGAGGCTAACGGAGGCTCCCAACACTCTGCAAAACTCCTTCCATACCCCATAGATGAATTGGGGCCCCCTGTCAGACACGATATGTACAGGAACACTGTTCAGGCGAAAAACATGGTTAGATAAGATCTCTGCCATTTTTTTGGCAGAGGGGAGCTTGGGCAGAGCAACAAAGTGAGCAGACTTGGAAAAACGGTCAAAAATAGTGAGAATGACAGTGTTACCAACAGAAGGAGGGAGACCAGTAACAAAGTCCAGGGCGATGTGCGACCAGGGATGTCTGGGAATGGGTAATGGTCTTAGAAGTCCAGCTGGGGGCTGATGGGAGCTTTTATTCTGCGCACAGACAGGACAGGCAGACGCATATTCCCGGGCATCCCTCTTGAGTCTGGGCCACCAGAAACGTCTCTTTACCAGTTTAGTAATACGAGTGGTACCTGGATGGCAGGCGAAGTGGGACATGTGACCCCAGTCCAGAACCCAGGACCGAACTGACGCGGGAACAAACATCCGGTTGCGCGGTCCATTGCCAGGATCTGGTTGGTTCTGTTGGGCTTCCTGTAACACAGACTCAATCTCCCAGGACAGGGAGCCCACCACACATGAGGCTGGGAAGATGGGTTTCAGGATGAGAACAGGACTCGGAACCAATGTACTGGAGAGAGAGAGCATCAGGCTTCACATTCCAGGAGCCGGGTCTGTAAGACAATGTGAAGTTGAATCGACTGAAAAACAGAGACCACGTTTTGGCTGACTGAATGTAGTCTAGGTTCTTGTGATCAGTCCAAACCACGAATGGCACTTCAGAACCTTCTAGCCAGTGTCTCCACTCCTCGAGTGCCAACTTGACCGCCAAGAGCTCTCTATCACCGACATCATAATTTCTCTCAGCCGGGGAGAGCTTCTTGGGAAAGAAGGCATACAAGTGGAGTCTCTGATCTGGAGTGGACCTCTGAGAGAGCATTGCCCCAACCCCTGTGTCAGAGGCGTCCACCTATACCATGAAAGGCTTGGACGAGTCCAGATAAATGAGAACAGGGGCAAGGTCCTTGAAGCACTTGAAGGCAGACTGGGCCTCCAGAGGCCAGGAAAACTGCAGAGAGGAAAAAGTGAGTTTAGTTAGGGGAGGCACCATTTTACTTTAGTCCTTGATGAACTGCCTGTAAAAATTGGCAAACCCCAGGAAGTGCTGCAGCTGTTTTCAGTCAGTGGAGACAGGCCACTCGACAACTGCCTTGGTTTTATCAGGGTCGGCCCTGAGTTGTCCCCTCTCGATGATAAACCCCAGAAAAGACAGTGATGTAGCATGGAATTCACATTTCTCTGCCTTGACAAATAGTCTGTTCTCAAGGAGACCTGACCTGGAGCACTGACCTGACATGTGCCTCATGTTCCACCTGGTCCCGGGAGAAGATGATGATATCATCCAGGTACACGAAAACGAAGCAGTTGAGAAAATCATGGAGAACGTCATTAACCAGAGCCTGGAAAACCGCTGGCACATTGGTCAGGCCAAACGGTGAGGCCGAATGGCATCACCAAATACTCATAATGTCACAGAGGCGTGCTGAATGCCGTCTTCCACTCATCACCCTCACAGATGCTCACCAGGTGATAAGCATTGCGTAAATCCAGTTTGGAGAAAACATTGGCTCCCTGCAGGGGCTTGAAAGCAGAGGAGATTAATGGCAGAGGATTTTTGTTTTTAACAGTAATATTGTTGAGACCCCAAAAGTCAATACAGGGACGAAGTGATCTGTCTTTCTTAGCCACAAAGAAAAAAACAGCACCCAACAGAGAAGAAGAGGGACAGATGATTCCTGCCACTACGGAGTCCGCAATGTATTTCTGCATAGCCTCACGCCCTGATCGTGAGAGATTATACAGACGGCCCGAGGGCAGGGGTGCGCCGGAACCAGATCGATGGTGCTGTCATAAGGACGATGAGGAGGCAGTGAGACAGCTCTGTCCTTGTCGAAAATCTCAGCTAGGTCATGGTAGACCACAGGAACATGGGAGAGGTCCGGTGGCTCAACAGGCACAGGGGTCTGTGAGGAAAAAGGAGGCAGAGCAGAGCGCAGACAGGAGGACAAACAGAACTCACTCCATCCCAGGATCTTCCCGCTGGACCAGTTTATGCGAGGGTTATGAAGCTTCAGCCAAGGGTGACCGAGTACCGGGGGGATCAGAGGAAGGCAGAACACAGAACCTGATGAGTTCCGAATGATTGCCGGAGACGACTAGGGTCACAGGGATGGTTTGATGTGTGATCTCTGCCAGGAAAGTGCTATTTAAAGCCCCAGCGGTGAGTGAGGAGGAAAGTGGTTCAACTGGTATGTTCAGGCTAAAAGCCAGCTCAGAATCTATAAAGTTATCTTCCGCACCAGAATCAACCAGGGCATTGAGACTCTCATATTCATCATTGTGGCATAGCACTGCAGTTAAAACCAACCTTTTCTGGAGACTAGGGGAGGAGATATGATTCACCGGTCACTCCGGTCCTACTGGTGAGTCCTGTCTTTTGGCCAAACCGAACAGGAGGTAATTGAGTGTCCCGACTGGCCACAGTAGAGACAAACTCCAGCCCAGATCTGGCGCCACCTCTCCTCCTCTGTCAGGCGTGTTCTTCCCAGCTGCATGGGTTCAGGAAGAGGTGACGGTGACACTTCAGTGGTAGAGGAGGATGAACGTGGTGTCAGGTGGAGCGTTTGAGGACTCCTGTCCTTGTAAGTGGACTGGATCTGGTTGTCTAGCCTGCTGACGAAAGAAACTAGAGAACACACATCAGCTGGTAATACACATCTCACGATTTCAGTTCTTAGCGTGCCGTTCAGGGCCCATCCAGGGCCCTTTCTTCTCAACTGGCATCTTTAGCAGCTATCCAAAAGTCCACTGAAAAATCTGCTATGCTTCTGGTGCCTTGTCTGAGAGAGAGGAGCTTTTCCGTGCCCTCTTCCTCGTGCTCAGGGGGATCAAAAACAGAACGAAAATGAATCAAAAATTCATCACAGGTCAGTTGATCGATAGGGTTACTCGAATTAAATGCCTCAGCCCAGTCTAGTGCCCATCCCTGCAGCCTAGTGAAAATGTATCATATTCGGCTGATGTCAGAGCTGAATGTTTGAGGTCGTTGTGAAAACATCATGTTACATTGAAGAACAAATCCTCTGATCTTACTGAGATCACCAGTCTTAAGGCTCCAGGTCTGTAGCATGCGAGTCGCAGTTCAGAGGAGGCTCCAGTGTGGCAGTGGCAGCCACAGCAGGTGGTGAATCCGAACCAGCAGGGGAGCAGGTGGCTGAGGAAACAGCAGAATCCATGAAGGGCAGAAAACGAGCTAAACTGGCATTTAGTGACTTCACCTGCTTGCTGAGCGCGTTTATCTGCTCAGCAAGAGTGTTCAGTACTTGGCCACGTTGAACCAGGAGATTTCCGTGAAAGGCCAGAGCACGTTGCATGGTGGATTGGTTCATCTCTGAGCCATCTGAGTTCTGTATGGTCGGATCGTACTGTTACGTGTGTGAAACCCACTCGGACCAGAACGAGGTAAGTCACAGTGATGTACTCAGAGATGACCCGGGAGAACAGGCAGATAGCAAGAACAAAGGGTTTATTTAACAAAGGGTGCCCAAAAAATTGTAACAAAAAGAGAGAGCAAGAAAAGCTCTTAGTAAGACTTAACAAAGGGTGTCCAAAAAACTGGAACAGAGCATGAAAAGCTGTTATCAGGTCGCGAACAAACTCCTTTCACAGGCAAAGGCAGGGCTGGGCTGAGGGCTTACCGACTGGTGGAAGCTTCTGTAAAAAAAAAAAAAAAAAGTAAAAGAGTCCGAATAAACACGAGCAGAACCAGAAGGTCAAAACAAGTAGATGAACTAGTGGGTATACCACTAAGACAAGCAGACGATCCGACGAATACTGGTCGACAAAGCCGGGGTTAAATACATCAGCTGATTAATCCGTTTGATGAGGTGATGTCTTGCAGGTGTGAGAGGAGGAAGGGCTGGAGGAGATGGCAGGCAGGTGCAGCCCACACAACACAGACCTGAACAGACAGGGACAGACAGACAAGACCACAAGGGGGCAGGGAAACACAGGAAACACAAAGGGAGAGGAGGAAACCGAGCACTGCTGAAAAGAGCATCGCTCTTCTTAGAACCTCATGCACACCACATCACCATGTAGAGAGATGCTTGACAGGCCTGCCAGTGCCTAGTTTAGTGAAGAGTCAGTTGAATGCTGAACTGCGTGAGAGCCTTTTTCTCTTTTGAAGTATCTTCAGGGGAGCCAGATTCTGTAATAGTGAGACAGCACACTTCGATGGGCCATTTAGTTCAAATAATGAGCATGTGTAGAGAACAGGCTAATGGAAATGGATGAAGAGAGAGTCCTTGAGTGTAAATGCCTTTCAGAGACAGTCATTGGCTACACCTGTGATCATCAGAGAAAATAACACACATCAGAACTAGTAAACAAGCAATTGACAGCATGCAGTATGAAATGCTCTTTTTTTTTACTCTGTAGAGATTATATAGAATGGGAGATTCAATGTAAAATTGTTTCCATTAATTACCTCAACTGTGATGGGCCACCACACATTCACAATGAACTGAATATTTTTATACTTCTCATAAGTATATAGAACATCTCTCATGTTGTGTTTTGGGTCGTTGCTTCAGCAAAGCATCTGTAACTCCTGCATGCCTTCACTGTAAATGGGACACAAGTTGGTGTTTATGTTGCTTTGGAAGCATACCATTGTCCTTGTTTGTTGTTTGTGTTAATGTTCATGCTGGTTTGGTCATATTGTGAACATTTCACTCTTCGCAATAGCTGTATAATTTAAAAAAATGTAATGTAATGAGAGAATAACAGTGGGAGGAAAATGATGACTATTGTTCAGGTGTGGTCCTGGCTTTTCTCTGCTATTGATGCTAAAGTCTGCTGTGGTGGCTGCAGTGGTCTGCATGTGACCTTCCTGTTGTTGACCCGGCTGGTTGCTGCTCCAGGACTTTGCATTGTGACTCATGCATCTATACTTGAATGGCTGCCATGGTTATTTGAATGTTTCTCAGGGAAAGTTTGAATTACATCCATTTGTCATTACTTTCTTGATCTTTCACTACAGCATTTTAGAAGATAATTAGATGCTAAAATCAAAATGAAATTCCTTTCAACAATGGAAATTTCATCAAATTGTTATCCATAATATTCTTGTTCAACACATCCCCATTAGCTCTGTGATCATCAAGTTGTTCACCAAAGGACTACAAGGTTCTTCATAGATTTTGCCTTTTAATTTTGGATCCCAGAGGGTCCAAGATGCACCCACTACAGCCTCACAATATCCTGTGGGAAACACTTGTATCACCAAAAAGAGTATTATGTCCAATGTACATAGTGACAATTGGAATGCCGTCAAACACATACAAAGGAGTTCAGATGGCATCTGTTGTCATCTTTTCTCTCACCTACATAGCATTTTGCATTTGAATTTCAATATGATGTGACTGGATATAGAAAGCGGCAATACAATGCAACAAGATCAGTAAATCATAAGACCATCAAGGAAATCTGCAAAGTGTTTTATAAGTATTAAGAATTAGTGGAGTTAGCGGATATACACCAAGGTTGGTGAAGGTTGGCATTAGTGTTATCCTCCACCTCCTCCTCATACTGTTTATCGCAAACACTAGCAACCCCCATTAATCTCACCTTCCCAAGGTTACAGGTCAGCACGCAGATTTCCATTAGAATTCCTCCTGCATCTGAACTGGCTGCCTTGCTGATGGATTTGCAAAATCCTTGGGATGGGGATCTTGGTCTCACTATGTTTACTAATACTATAATATAAACTATAATAGTTTGAATTTTGCTTCAAGCTTTTATTCCATGTAAACTGAACACTGAGCCAATGTTTCACAGAGTTGGTTTGGAATCTGAATGAATTTGTCTTAGTTCACTGTGGTGAGCCATACTTAACGAAGGGGACTTAAACCACAGGGTGGATGTGCTCCACTGTTCCTTTTGTATGATATAATTTAATTAGAAAGTGATCATACTTAGATTATGAAGTACTGTGATGAGTCCAACATATTATTTGTATTATTAACTCTACGCCAATCACAAAGGATGAGACTGAAATGAAAAACAACATGCAAGTTACAGAATAATCTGAAGCTTTAAACTCTTGCTGAAATTACTTTGTGCAGTCAAAATCATGTCAAAGAGAATTGCAGATTTGTTCTTAATACTTTGTATTACTAGTTGGAAGAACTGAGCTGTTTAGAGACACATCAAATATGCTCCTTTCAGCCTCCACACCTCTATATGGGCAGAATGCGTTTGACAGCTGAAACGGCCAATACACCACAACACTTTAAACATTACATTAGTAACTCTACCTTAATTGCTAGGTGTAGCCTACAAGATAATGACAAACAGTATTTTGTTAACAGTGCTAAGTGCTAAGACAGACTACCTCCCTGGCTATCCATTGTATGATGTTAGCAGTGTAATTTCCAAAATGAATGCTTGTTTAGCTCTTTTAGCAAGCTAACATGCAACAAAGACATGTCTACATGCTAAGGAGATATTAGCTAGGAGGCTAATATGAGGGTGTTTTATGTTGTGTTGTGGCAGTCATTGTTGCCATTTGC
Source organism: Chaetodon trifascialis (assembly GCF_039877785.1). Classification (NCBI taxonomy): domain Eukaryota; kingdom Metazoa; phylum Chordata; class Actinopteri; order Chaetodontiformes; family Chaetodontidae; genus Chaetodon; species Chaetodon trifascialis. Next base: position 20,170,931 of record NC_092072.1, read on the forward strand.
CAAAGATGGTGATGCATACTGCCATCAGCAAATAGAAAGCCACATGTCCCAGAAACAGAAACTTTCTTTATCTAAGCAAAGCTAAACAACAATTTGTTATAGGCTGTGCAAAGCTACGTCTTTGTCATCACATCATACTGTTTGGTAAGGTTATGCTTCAGATGGGGGCTTTTAGTTTTTTAAGTATTGCAAATTTCAATGTGATATTGAATGTTTTGTTTTTTTGTTTTTTTTTTTCAAGATCAGGAAACTCTGTTTTCACATAAGGTCTCGATACTGTACAAATTGAAATATTTCGTCAGCCTCGTGCAACATGTTTTTCTGGGCTCGCAGACATGAAAATCCTGGCATTCGGACTAGTATATAGGCCTACACAGGCAAGGTGTGTATTTTTTTTTCTATGACACAGGAAATACATTACAAAGCAGATTCTGGAGCTGAAGAAAATATGTATTTCAATTTCAGTTGGATTTGTGACACATTTGGATTACACAAATATGTCCCAAATACTGTATGTATGTAAACCTATGCTGGATTCATATCCTGTGTAGGTTCAGGTGCTTCAGGAAAATGCTGTCCAGTGCTGCTCCAGCTAAACTTTAAAATTGCTGCACAGCATTATTCTCAACCAAAGTTGTCATGACTACAGAAAGCCCTGCCAATCCATGACCAGCGTGGCGCTCTGCCAGCAGGATGTGACTGCCGGACTGATGATTGCTTTAATCCATGGAGCTAACCTCTGTGAGGGATTGAAATCAAAAACAGATGGGCGTCATCATTTATGGTAGACTGCATGCAGGCATAATGACAGGACTTACCCTGCAGCTTACATTTAGCTGCCCACCTTATCAGGCTCACGCAGGGTTTCACTCTGGACTGTGTGTGGCTGTCAGCGCTGATAGAGATGGCTCTCACTGAGCGCATGAGTGGCCCTATGGGTGCTGAGACAAAAGAGAAGCTCACCAGTGGCCTTCCTGCCAGTCACCCAGCCATGGCCTGTCCACCACTCCATTGTAAGAGACGAAATCTTAACACTTTGACTGCAGCAGTTTTCTTCTCCCCACACCTGAGGTGGCCTAATAATGTGGTCAACTGGTGAGAGTCAGTCGCGTAACAAATAGAGGCATTATTAAATAGTTAGAACATTAGAATTATTAGAATTTAATCATTAGAAAATGGCAAATTACAGTTACTCATCTTTCTATTGTGCATTACAGCACATTGACAGATCTATGATTCTAATCCACTTGTAACAATATTACCATGTTAAGAACACATGACCACATCCACACCTTCAAAACATTACTGAATTTAGTGTGACAGTATTCATTTGTATAGTGTTTCTTTGACTCAGGTTGCATTTCATTACCATTGCTTTTATTGGAAATTGGCTCTCCAAACATTTCATGAAATTGGGAACAAAAACAGGATTTTTGTCCTGAATTTAGATTTTTGTCCCCTTTGAAAAGTGGGGGAGCCCCATCCCCAGTGGACAGGTCCTAATGTGTTGTCTTGTAGAGATGTCCTGTGTCAGACTCCAGTTTTCGGGCACTGCTTAAGTTTTATCAAACTGCCTCAAAGTAATTGATACACAGGGCTCTATTTTTGTCCCGGCCACTGGTGGGGCGCAGGCTGCGCACCCCACGCAGTGGTATTTTTGTGCAGTGCAGCGGGCGCGCAGCATACTTGGTATTTTGGTAAACCGAGGCGCATAGAGGTATGCCAGGATGGGCGTGCAATAGGGGGAGGTGTCGGCATAATCAGCCGGTGGATTTGGATTTTCGGTCCATTTCGGTCCACGCCGGTGGCGCAAAAGTGCGCTGAAAGCTCGTCACCCCAGACCAGGTCAACTCTGTGCGCCAGCGGCACACCGCTGGGCAAGTGGATTTTCGTAAACTGGCGGAGTCGTGCGCCCACATCACCAACACCTCACAAGCAGGTTTCCACAGTGTCTGGCATTTCACTGCGATCAATAATTAGCAACAGCCACGATTCAATGCAACTATCTGAGTCAGCACATACAGTCAGACCTAAATTTATATATTTTGATCAGTATCTCATCTATCACAAGCGCGTTCGGCACGCGTAATGGTCGCTCAACCTGACTGAATGTACACAGGTGAAATGGATGTCTGGTGATCTGTGACTCAAATTGCCTGGTGACAAATGTGTATGCCACTTTCCCCGGGTCGGCACATGACTCGTTCATCATGGCGAATTCTAGCATCCCTACAGTCTTTCAGGGGGACACCCCTCTGGATGGGTGGCTGCTAGGTGATAACGGCTATCCACTGAAACGTGGTTGATGACGCCATATATCACACCTTCAACAAGATGGCAGCGTGGTTTTAATGGTGTTTTCCGCGGTGCTCGGTCAGTCATCAAACGCACATTTGGGTTCTCAAAATGCGTTTTAGATGTCTGGACCGGACAGGTGGTTCATTAACATACAGCCCTCAGAGTGTCGGTGCATTCTTCGTGGCATGTTGTGTTTTACACAACATGGCTGTATGACGTGGATGTCACTATGAACTCACGGAGGACACATTAAGGGACTTGAGATGCATGTGTCGTGTCAACTGGGAGAGCAGCAGAGTGCACGGGAGAGGAGGGAGCGCCTCGCCACCCAGCTTTGTCATTAAGTGAGTATTTGCGGTTACATCAGTTCAAAAAACATCTGACGATCAATAACTTTCCACACTAAACAGATGGACAGTATTGAAATAATTTCGCAAGGCCGTAGATACTGTGAGCCTGGACCTCCCGGACCAGAACGTCAGTCTCGTCCTGGGAGAAGTTTGGGCGTCAGACAGTTTCCTGCACAGGCTCAGTCATCCTCAAAACTTGCCATGCGCCTCACCAGCGGCGTTTTTAAAGGTGAGGAGAGGAGCTGGTGTGATTGGTGAAGATTGGACTCGGCTGTGTCAAACCCACTCCATGCCTTCTCCCCTCCCTCCTTCCGAGTTGCGCTGCTGGGTGGGACTGAGATGAGAAGGGGGAGTAGTTGCGCCAGAAGCGCAGTGCAAGAAAATACCAAAGTCTGCGCCACCATGCCCCATCGGCAAAGCGGACCTGACTTTGTGCTGCGGCTCCCAGAGAGCCCGGAGTCTTATTCCAACAAAGGAGGAATTAAAACACTGGAGAGTATCTGGAGAAATAAGGAAGGTGAGGGTCAAAGGAGGCCCAACAACACATTTTTGCCCTGGGGCACCCTGGCAAGTTAATCTGGCCATGGCCATAGGGAGCTTTATCATGATTTCTGTCCTGCAGCATTTCACTAAAAGATACAACATGAGAGAGGGGTGAAAATTCCTTTTTACGAGGCTCAACTTCCACCACTGATCCTCCAGCAGTCTTATCAGCTGTATACAGTACATTTCTATACAAACTGGAAATCCCTCTGAAATACAAGAAAACAAATCTGATAACTGCTCTTGTGGATATTACACTCTGGAGTTAAGGCCCACTGTCTGTGAAAGATAATATAAATGCTCAACGCTCTATGTTCTGCATCCACAGATGCTTTTCATCTCTGGGGAGCCATCCACAGTTAATATATAGCAACAAACCATCAGAAACTTTAAGCTCCAGTTCATTCATTCATCTGTGACTGGCAACCATCCGCTAAAGGATGGTTTAGAAAATAAATCCATTCACCATGTCTGCAGCTTCTCTCAGAGACCAGAAAATATGAAAGAGACCTTTTTTGAATGGGGTGGACTCACCCATTATGGGCCTTGACTCGCTTCGTCCCACAGTTCAAAGATTCACCCTAATGATCAGGACACTCTTGCTAATGAGTTTGAGTAGCTGGCGCCGACTCAGTGCTCAAGTGAAATCATTAGAAGCAAAATGAAAAGAAAATGTCTAGAGGCGAGCTGCATTTCAAATGCCATTGTCCATTTGCGCCGCTGGAGCTGAGTGGGTGGGAGACAGGGTGGGGAGGGAGGGCAGCAGCATTTCCATCACACAAGGTGCTGAAGAAGGTGGAGGAAATGCCGTCTGCATCCATGACATTTAGCTTGCTTACTAATAGCCACACTTCATTAAAAAGCCTCCGTTGACCCTGCCTACATTAAGATGTCATTAAGTCATGGTGCTTGGTGGTGAGGAAGGAAGCTGCTTTACATTGAATATAAAAACTACAAGGTCATCCGGGCTAGTAAAAAGAAGAGTAAAGCTTTAATCAATTTTACATCCTTTACTTTACACATTCCTAAATTTGATCCCCCCTGTCTTTGAATCATTATTACGTCAAGCCAACCATGTTGTCTTTGAATGTGCCAGTTGTTTGAAATGTTTGTACCTCCTATGTTGAAAATTGAACTGCATCTAGGTGTTTGTCAAACAGGATAAGTAACTGTACAATGTCCTCATGTCTGCTTTATAATATTAAAATGTGTAACAACGCTGACAAACCAGCAGGACTTGATTTAATAGTTTTATGCAGGTGCACAGCAATTACTTTAAAGATGATGAGCCACATAAAATATTTCTAACCATATCCAATGAAATACATGTGCAACAAAGTTAGTTCTGTAATAAATCTTTACTATATAACTTGTTATTTGTATAATTCACCTATAATATATGAACCTGATTCAAATGTAAGTTAATTTAACTGATTAAACCAATGCTACTGTAAACTCATCTGCAGCAGTATTAGAAGCTCAGAATGAGGTGATGTAGTATAAAGAGCAAGAAAGTCTACAAATGAGCAAAGTGGGGTGGATTGATGGCTCAAACAAACACTCAGCTTTCACCTAGTAGACCAGGGTTCATGTCCCAGGAGAAACCAAGAGTGACATTAAAAACAAATGCCGAAACAAACTCAAAGGACAACCCTTTAACAACATTAGCAACATGCTACAGAGGCTGTCTGGGATGAGAATGTGTTGGACAGCTGGAACAGTGTATGCACTCCTTGGAAAGTCTTGACGCAGATGGCAACAAATCAGTCATCAAAAATGGTCAGTATGAACGCTAAAACCTGAAGCTTGCTCTAATATCCCATTCTAATGCTCTTTGCATTGCTTATGCACTCATACAGCAACTCCCTTCACCACTCCAAACACAGTGCTCAAATCAGAGAGCCCTCAATCAGCAGAGCCTATGTCACCAAATCTGTCTGTTTCACCATTCGCTATAAAACCCTGACAGGAATGTCTCTGCCTGAAATGCCATTAAAGAGCCTGGTCAATGTAAATGCACATGAAATTTTTGAATTATTAAGTCAGTAAAGCTGTCTCTCTCTCTCTCTCTCTCTCTCACACACACACGCACGCACGCACGCACGCACGCACGCACACACACACACACACACACACACACACACACACACACACACCATAAAAAGCACAAACCAATTTGCAGCAGTCAACACTACATGTCAGATAGCAGCATTTCATCGGGTACTGACAGCTGCTGACACAATGAAAGGTGATAAAGCTGCCCTCATGCACACACTAACATATACTGGACAGGTACTGTCTTGATTTACACCTGCAGAGATGCAGCCGTCTTTTACGAGAGGCTCACTGTGCACTTTCACATGATGCACTGTCATTTGCAGAGAGTCGGGGCAGAATGTATCATTTCAGTTGGTTAATAGTTGCATCCCTCTTAGTAATTATAACCTGCTCCAGCTACTGCCAGTTATGTGTGCAGGTGCACTGGGAGACTGCTTTTTCAATTTCCCATTTCTCTACAAAAGGGCTTCACCCTTTGCTGCTATTAATCCTGCTCCCACTTAGAGTTAGTCTCCCAACAAGAGCTTCTTTCATTCACTAAAAAGAAGAGACCAAAGTTCACCTCCTCTCCTGCCAAAAACCCATCTGAAATAATCTAGAACTAAATTTTAAAAAAACCCATAAAACTTTATTTTATGTTATTTTTCAAAGACAGAGATAAAAGTGAAGTACCTATCCTCTAGATATTCCCCAAACATTTGTCTAATGTGTCTAAAAATGGTTCCCCTCACTCTGACTGCTCTAACCTTTGCAGCTTTGTGCCTGCAATTACTATGAAATCGTCTCCAAATTGCTGTAATAATAAAGGATCATAAAAGAGATGTTGGCTAATGTTTGTCTATGTAGTCTCAATTTGGACCTGCCTGGGACTTTTATGTGTGCAGTTTATATGTGCTGGCTTGAGTTCACTGAGGGTTTTTCAGTAACTTCTGCAGTCTCAATTACTGCGCAATAGCAGCTCATTGCCAGTGTTCGTTGAGTGAGTTAAATGCATGTGCACAATACTCACTTATATAAAAAATATATAAATTAATAAACTGATTGCATTTCTTCTTCTTTCTTAAAATTATTTTCACATGGGTAGCATTGCTCAGCTTTTGTTACTGCATGTCTCTCAATTTTAGCTGAACCTCTCAATCACAGTGCTGAAGAACACTGTGGGACATGCTTGAAAGGTCTGGAAAAAGGGTAGCAAGTGAACTTTGAGTTAAGGACATTTTGTCAGAGACAGAACCTTTTCACACTACAACTAAAGTTTGGGACAAACCTGAAGGTTGTCTGAAAGCTACAAACACTGGATTGTCCACACATGAAAGTCACCACTGACTTGCACAGATTTCTTCAGTCTTTGACAGTCAGGAAGGAATGGAAACCTTGCAATGGAGTAATTACACTGAACCACCAGTGAATGAGCACTGGGGTTTTGATGGCCCTGTGAATCCTACGAGAACACCAACTGTCTCGAGCTCTTGTACCAGATAAACATGGACGCTAACAGCAGCCTGCACTGTTTACATGCACTGCAGTTTGTGCTGACGATGCCAAAAAGGAGAAGAAAAAGAACTGGGTTGAAATCCTGGATGGACAGGTTGACTGTAGAGAGAATCTGAGATGAGTGAACTTTGCAAAACAAAGCTAAAACATATTTAAAAAGAATCTGAAAAGAACGACTGGCAGCGAGTGGATCTGAAGACTTCACCATATAATCTTTATCACAATCTATACGATTTGATCCGCAGACCGTCAACACCAACTGATCCATACACAGAACCACTTTAGAACATTTTAGAAACTCTCAGAACTTTAGGTTCTAGTTTTAACAATCAATCATCATTACAGTATTCTTACAGTATGTATAGTGTACTTTTAACATGTATCTATATTGTATTCAGTGATTTGTTGCATACCTGCAGGTGTTGCTGGAGTCAAAGAGACACGGCTATATCATATTAAATTAAATTCAGTGATACATTCATTGTAAGCCTCTGCAAGCTTGAAAAGTGGCTTTAAAACATATTCAACAAAATATATGTTGTATAATATATTGTCATGATCACATTGAAAAATAAGACAGGCCCAAGAACAGAACCTTCAGGGACCCACAAGTAACTGGATGTTGAGGTGAGGTGATTAAGGATTGAATGAAAACGTCCACTTTGAGAGATGAAATGAGAGACTCACAACACCAATGTCAGACTATTCCTGTCCGTCCCTTATTCAACATCAGGTTCAGTTGTTAAACTACAGGTTAAAATGCAAATTGTTTCTAAAAACCACTAAAGCTTTAACCATAACTGGACAGTGGCTGTTCAGGGGAGAGCTGTAGCAAATGCTCACTACACTCCTCACACAGGGCTCTTTTCATTTATCTGTTTCGTGCCTCCTCGTCTCTTTTCTGCTCCATGCTCCTGCCTGTGGAAATCGATCTCTGCAGGTCATCTTAAAGGATGTCTCAGTTCTTAATTAAAATGCATCTTGAGGAGACAAAAGCGAAGACAGGGGAGCCTCGCTGGACGAGCTGAGAGCAAGGGTGCACAGATGTAGCCTTTGCAGAAGTTTTTTGTCACCTATTGCGTATAAAAGAGGCATGACACACAGCTGGAATATACAAACTGTGAACTAATGTTTCTTTTGTATTTAGGAGTTGTATTAGTTATTCAAGATGATCAAAGGTGCAATTAAACATCGTGTCATTTTGTACAGGAACTGATGATGAAATGCTCCCTCCTATCAAGCTCAGGGCTGAAAGAGAAATAGACAGAGAGGGGAAGACAGAATATACTGTCTATATACTTTGCATAGATAAACATGCGTGTGTCTTTGTGTCACTCATAGTCATATATATAATCTATGCCATTATTTGCACAGTGCTTTTCATACAAACATTTGCAGTACTTCACACAGTAAGATACATCAAGGCTATGTGTGTGTTCGATAAATAAAACTGATGACATCTGTACTTTCTTATCACATAATGTCACGCTGTGAATGTAATTGAAAGCAGATATATAAAGTGTCACAAACAGTATTATGTGTATCTGACAGAGATCATAAAATGCAGCAGTAGGCGATAAAACAATGGACAGATGATGCATCCGTGCCACAGATCATATTTAATTGATGCCACCAAAAGCAAGGATTTTGCTGTATGTCAGTTGCCTCAAATCCTCACTCCTTGATTTACTTACTTGTCTCCCCTGCTCTCATCTCAGGGGTAAGGGATTAAGAGGCGAGGAAAGGAGGCGAGGGAAGGGATTGAGGATGTACAAATTGAGAAATAAGAAGAGGGGATGGTCACGTCTGCTCTTTAATCACAGCTTTAGCAATGAAAGGGCCAAAGGTAAAGGCTCCATTCCTCAGTGCTCCTGAGGAACATTTTCAGCTTGTTGTTGGCATGCAAATGTGGTTAACATCAACTCTACAAGGCAGTGAGTGAAACATGTGGTCATGCAGCTGCTGAAGCATATCAAGATTGCATATGTCATGGCTGGTGATACATTCCCCACTGCTTGGAGAAAACAGTGATGTTGCTGTCCTGTGGTCTGACAAAAAGGAAAATCAGGATGCAGTCTGTTTATTATTTCCTTGAGTTCATGCTGAGGGCTCCTGGATGTGTGTGTGTTTCATGTTATATAAAACATGGTTTACCTGACAATACCAAGGACCTGATGATACACTGTGTGTTCCATTGAGGACCAAATTTCACTTTGAGATGATCTTACAGTGTTACTTTTTCCAGTAAATGCATAATAATGTGACCATTTTAACAACAACACATTAGAGATGATTAGTTTAATTAGCTAATTCCACCTTTCCTGTTGGTGGTGATAAGGTTGACACAGTAGGGCATTTCTGTTTCAGTTAAGAAATGTACTACCAAAAGGTTTTTTTCTCTTCTGTGGATTTGGATTAGGTTATACATTGCTTTTTCTGATCTGTGGTGGATTACTGTCACATCTTTCACATGAGCCTCAGTCAGATCTCTACAGCCTGCTTTACATTGTAGTTAATAGGATCTTGCAGAATAAATAAACCCCTTTGAGCTTCTTTACACTGATTGCCAATATCGAGAGCGCACTTTGACAAGTTACCTTTCACCTATTATCTTTCTTTGGGTCATGTTTATTTGTGAAGTATAAAAAGAAGGGACGTTGTGGAGGGGAAATACAGGCCTTCTGACCCTACAACGCTACCAAAGATTTGTAATGAAAGAGTTAAGAGGGGAAAAGTATATACAGTCTCCACACTCAGCCAACAGTCTAATACATTCTGTGATCGAGCATATTTTAGCTGGATCCCCTGGACAGACAAAAGGCACAGAACACAAGGAACCGTTTACAAAAGACAACGGTTTTATTACCAAACAGCAGGTACAAAAACTCAAGAAATCAAAGCCAGGGAAGAATAACGTAAATTCAGCCAAAAACACAAAATCAACTACACTGTGGCAGATGAATAAAGGAACTAAAGCATAAGATAAATCTAGCAAAAAACACGAAAACTAAACACGACCAAAACAAGACTCGCTCTACAGCGTCAGGAAAAATACACGAGAACAAGGTAGTTAGATGAGGCAAGGCTGGAAAGTTTATTGCATTGGCTCAAAACAATCTGGCAGCGAGGCAGAGCCGCCACGCTGCTTAAATGCAGGGGAGAATGAACTGATGAGCAGCAGGTGCGCCGTCAGCCCTCTGCTCGGTCCGGTCACCCCTCCCCTGCGGAAAACAGACACAGAAAAAACACAACCAAACAACAACAGAAAAGAGTACAACAAAACAAACCACAAACCAAAGTATAACACAGGGAGGTTCAAATGAAAAGTGTTCCAGAGAGTCTTGTTATCCGGCTGGATCAAAACTTGTGTTCAAATCACACATTGTCAGCAAGCTTCCATAAAAATATACTTGTACAGAAACAGAGCAAATCCTCCCGTACTCAGTGGGAAGCAGATGATTGAGTCCATCTTCTTGTCTGTCTTGGATTATGGTGATGTTATCTATAGACACGTCTCTGCCTCCACTCTTAAACCCCTAGTTTCAGTTCATCACTCCACTCTAAGGTTCATTACTGCTGACAGTTATTCCACTCATCATTGCATCCTGTATGAAAAGGTTGGCTGGGCAGCACTGACAGAAAGATGTGACAGGCATTGCTTTCTATTTATTGATAAAGCCCTTACTGGCAACATGCCATCATACATCACTTCCTTACTAAACTGGTCATGGTCATGATTTGACTCTTTCAAGTGATCGGTTAATGCTAATGCTAATGCTAATGTCCTGAGCGCACACACTGAATTTTGAAAAATCACTTTTAGTTTTTGTGCAGCTCATGCTTTTAATAATACACATTAAATCTTCCTAGATCTTTTTAACTTGCAAATATTTCTTTTATATTTCTTATTTTATATTTTATATCATATTTTATATTTCATGTTTATTGCTGTTTGCACCATGGATTTGAGGGAAATGATATTTCAATTCTGTGCATGTCTTGTAGGCTACATATAGCAGCATTGATCATAAAGTTGACTTGACTTGACTTACATAAATAAAGTAACACAGTTGTACTTATAGGTCAGTCTGAAACCCTGATTACAAACTCCACCCTTGAATGGAATTGCAATAACACAGACACGGGTACACTGTGCCTATTCTTAGGCACAAAAAATGATGACATGTTTTGTTACTCTTTCGTGCTGGTATTTAAAACTGATAGCTAGTGAGCTTCAATCAAATCAAGTAACAGTTAACTCGACAATGGCAGGGACAAACTATGGAACTGGATATCTTGTGTCATTCTAAGCATATCATATATAAGATATTCAAGTTTGATCCACTCGAGACTCAGCCCTCTCAGGAGGAGCCTAACGACTTCTTAAAATAGCCAGTATGGCTTGTGAACTTGCACCATCTAAGACATAAAAATGCATTTGCACAGCCAACAAGGTATCAAAATGTCCAAAACCTGTCCCACAGCAACATCTGCTGCTTCACTGTCCATCTCAAAACAGCTTCCTGTGGAGGAAAATTTCAGATTTTTATTTTCTGAGTGCTATGGGGGGATTTTTCACTGAATTCCAAATATTTGTGTTCTGAGCCATCATCAAGTGGCCATTAAAGAAAGCTTAAAGTAAGCGCACCTCAACAGTCAACAGCTTGCCTCGGTGGGAGAGCAGTAACATCACAGCAATGAAAGAAAAAAAAATCTGTTTGAGCTTTACAGCTGCAGCACAAACAAAAACAAAAGAACCAGGCTTCTTATGTTAAAGGCTAACAAGTGTCGTGATCCTGCACGACTGTGACATTGCTTTTAGCTGAAAGGACCACGCAACATGATTATACAATTGTTTAAAGTGTGCGCTGACGTGCTGTGCATTCAGCAGTCGCATTTCTTTTCAAGGAGCAGTGATGAGAAGCTGTACTCTGTGCATACTTAAAGCTGATGATCAATACGCAGACTCCTTTCTGTCGTGTTCGTCCTTGTTTATGTTCAATTAACACGTGGGATGTAAATGTCAGTATATTCCAAGCTCTCTACCTGAATGCTCCATTTGCTGACATCAATTCAGCCTCAGTGCTGCTGCTCTCATTCTTCTGTTGTATTCTGAATGGATCCCTGCAAAGAAATACAAAAATCATACGAAAGACCCCAGTTAATTAAATGCTTTGTCAGTTTTGTATTATTATATTTCTCTTTTGCAAAAGATTTGTTCTTTCTTAGACTTCTTTTTTTTTCCCGTGCAATACTCTATTCAACAAATTCATCAACAAATTGATTTTACTCCTTGCAGGTTCACTGTGGACTTGCAAAAAGATATTCAATACCAAAGCCACAGAACACTGACGTAAATCAGTCACATATATTTCACTTCGGCTTTTTCGAAATTAAAAGCTGTGTGTACTGAATGAGTTTATTGCACTCATAAATGTTCCAAACATTGTTCTGAATCAACTTTAGTAAGCAACAAAATGAAAAAGTCCATTTATGCCCTATAATAAAGTCTTCATTATAAAGAAATAAATGGAACCTGAATTTCTAATAAACAATATTTGTAAATATCATGTAAATATCAAAATAAATGCACATAATGTTCTGCATAAAAAGAAAAATGAAACCACTTCTTTCAAGGGCTATGACATCAAATATGACCTCAGACTGGTCCGTTTCAACTGCACAGTATGTGGATTTATGTGGACGAGGAATGCCCTAATGCATGCTGGCTGAGCAAGAATTTGCAGCTCAAGCTTAATGGACACACTCCAGCTCCAAATTGCATTGCGTCTTCTCCAACTGTCCAATGGTAGTTTGAAAATAGAACCACACTCTAGCTTTGTTTTGTTTTTGACAATTTCTGTTTGCTATTTTTTCACAAAATTAACTTCTGAGAATTTCTGAGAAGAGAAATCAACTGTGGGCTGCACGGTGGCGCAGCAGGTAGTGCGCATCCCTCACAGCAAGAAGGTCGCAGGTTCTATTCCCGGGTCGGGTCTTTCTGTGTGAAGTTAGCATGTTCTTCCCGTGCATGCGTGGGTTCTCTCCGGGTACTCCGGCTTCCTCCCACAGACCAAAAACATGCTCATTAGGTTGATTGGTGACTCTAAATTGCCTCTAGGTGTGAATGGTTGTGTGTATGTGCTCTGCGATTGGCTGGCGACCAGTCCAGGGTGTACCCTGCCTCTCGCCCGTTGACAGCCAAGATAGGCTCCGGCCCCTCCGCGACCCCGAAAGGGATAAGCGGCATAGAAAATGGATGGATGGATGGATGGAGAAATCAACTGTGTTGATTTTGAAAATTGGCAGTTTTATGAAAACTGATGGCGAATTGAAAATATGCTCCAGTGTTTTTGGAGTTGAGAAGCTCCATAAGCACATGTAGGGGGAGCACGCTGGCCCGCCAGCCAGTCCCACGCACAGACTCCCCACAGTCACACAGACCACAGCAGCCAACACAGCAGACTTCAGCTACATTTCTATCCACTGTGTTATATCCATTCTGTTTATAATCCATTGTTATTAAAGTTAAGCTCTGTCTTAGACAAACTTTGCAAGTTCACGGACAGAACCAGACACAAATGCTCAGATAACACCTCCTCATCATCAACATGGCTCTTCTCTCTTTCAGTCGCCCACTCAGCTCAGCAGCCACTCTTTCTGCTTCTTGGTATACTGATGCTAACATCATCATAACCTTGTCCATCTTTGATCTCAATAGTTATTTTTCCTTTATTCTTTACTATTCTCAAATGTGAACCACAAATAACGACCTTCACCAAGTCATACTGATTTACATCAACGGCAGCTCAGACCGCTAATGCCGTGATCGATGCGTCGTATTGCAGAGGAGACGTATTGTTTGAGTTTGCTTCAGTGTTAACTGTCTGTCTGTTATGGCATACGTAATCATTCATATAGATAGCAGGATTCAATACATACTGACTGAGATCGATGAGCTCTCCAACACGATATTTGACAAGCAACACAAAGGTAAGATTCATGTTTTACTGAAACTCATAACTTACTCAAACAGCATTTTTCAGTTTTATAAGAGAGAAGGTTACAAGGGTGAAGGACTAACTGGTCGATCTGACAAATGTACGTGTGTGTAACTCCCCCACCTCTGTCAAACAGCCACACACAGCTGCTTCATGAGCTTTTCTGTGGGATTATCAGCAGAAAAGAATGCCCTAATTCATTTTCAGCCAGCACAACTCAGTAGCTAAAACAATGAGTCTACCAGCACCTCCAATGCTCAGTAATTAAGTTTTTCTGAAAACTATCATCCAATTAACCAATTTGCTTAATGCTTACAAAAACCATGGATTAGACTAATGAGATACAGCCTGGTAATTGATGCTCCTGCTTTCAGTTCAAGCTAGAAACCCAATAGTCTCAATCATCTCAACTCTCAACTGTTCCTTTATGTGGCAATAAAGACATTTAAAGCTGTGGTAAGCAGTTTTTTATGAGGCATCATTTAAAAAATCCATTATAACCTTACTGTGACTCAAGCGGTCTGAGAGAAAACTAGATTTGTACACCACCTCTTGCCTCTTACCTTGCTTTAGAAATTCTTGCCCATGACAGGTGACTTTGGCCAGTCACAGGTCATTTGAAGGACGGTGTTCCTATTGGCTGTGTGCATGTCCCTTAAGTTGCATTGCCAGTTTCACTGCATCGTTCTCTTGCATCTGAGTCCCTCCCACTGAGGATGCATGGAGAGATGTAAAGGAAACACATGAGGAGAGAAGACACTAGGAAACATGTTTTCAGAGAAATGAGACTTCCCTTCCTCTGAAGCATCACATGGGGCTACATCAACTTCTGATGACGGTGGCAGCTGATCACAGCTGGATCAGCTGTCAGTCAGCTTTAACAGCTGTGGAGACTTTTGATGAGTTTGTGTCTTCACATGTGCGCTGTGCTTATAGCAGTAAAAGCACTCAGATATCAGTGCAGGAGCAGCAGGGTTTTCTCTCTGTAGCCTGTTACCTGTTTAACAAACACCTGCACATGAACAACAACCTGCATTCTGTTTTCAGACTGTGTGCTGAGTCAGGAAGCATTTCTACTGGAAGAGTATGTTTATATTATTCATTCATTATTTGCATCTGTATTTATTGATATGCTGAAGGTGGAATCATCATTTGATAACCCAAACTATGAGACTGGAAATAATCTATTCAGCAAAATGTTTCAGAGAAATTTAAAATAACGTAACCTCTATCCTTGGCGCTCATCAGCCACGCATGTGACTGAATGGCAGAAACAATCAATGATGTAAAACATGTTTCCTGCTGACAGACTCTCTACCTTCACTGACTTTAATACCCACAATAATTATTAATGAGGAAACATTTTCTCATAAATTAGGAAAGTTTTTTGTGCTCCTTTGGTAATTCAGACCTACAATTAATGAACAGTTATCTTGTTGTAAACATTATGAAACGCTTCCTTTTGTTTCTTCTAAGGTATTGACTGATCTAGAATGTTTGCACTATTATTAACCACACATTAGAATGACCCTAACATTTATTACCGTGATGGAAAGTGTATTATTTTCAAGGATCTAATCAGAATTCCGTCCGGATGTTCAATTTGAGTCTCTTCTGGATGCAAATGACAAATCAACATGCTCCCTGGGCGAATCACTGTATCTCCATGAGCCAAGGCTAAAACCTACTTACTTAAGCATATCAAGTGGGGTGATGGATAATCCTGTGATGACAAAGAAGAAAGACAGCTGGCATGAATAATTAAGCAACCACAGACAGAGTTTGGTTCACACAGGTCACGTACTATTGAACTAGGTTTTAACAGAGTGTGCTTTTCACAGTTTTACTCTTATTAAAAAAGCAAGATGGCGCCACACGAGTGGCAGCTAGCTACAGTAGCTCCAACCATTTTTCTTTGTTTTACAGCTTTTTTTGTTCGTTTCTTCAGTCACTAGCCTTGGTCGATCGAGTGCACTTATGGCTGTAGAACTGGTGAGACTGGTGATTTGTTTTTTACTCTTTTCCAGACAATTTAAAACAACATTGGGAGATCCTTTTAGCCAAGGCTCCATTGTTTACAATGAACTGAACTGAAAGTAGATAGTAAATAGATCAGGGGGCAAAGATGAGCTGAGGAGGGTGCAGAGGGAGCTGGTACAGGAGATAAGGAGAGGCAAAGTCAGCTACAGGAGGATGCTGGAGGGGTGCCTTCAGGAGAACAACTCCAGGTTTGGAGGGGCCTGAAAACCATCTGAAGCCACAGCAGTGGCAGCGGGAGGGGCCCTGTCTGTTTCATCGTGCTAAAGACTGCAGTGTTAAGCCCAGTTAATCAACGCCAGCTCTGTGCTTATAGCTCAAACATCAGATTGATATTGATTTTTTCATTTAACTTTTGTCAGTGTAGAAAATGAGCACATTTCTCAAAATGTCCAAGTTTTTCTTGGACTTGGACTTGGACTTTTCACATGTTCCAAGAGGAAAAACAAGGGACAGGAGCAAATTTGACTTTCAGCCTTTAATTGTGCAAATGGACCCTGTTTCAACTACTTTTGCATCTACTTATTCTCTCTTAGACGCCTTACATTAAAACATGTTTTGGGTTTGATGCAGGTCTGTCCACACTGTAAAAAATGCCCGTAAAATTCACAGATTTTTTTTGTAAAATTGCGACTAAAAAAAATTGTAAACTGAAAAACAATAAAACACTGTTTAATAAACAGCATTTTTTAGTTAGATGTTTTACTATACAGGACTGTTACTTTTACAGACAATTGATGTTAAAATATTCACATTTTTTTGTAATTTCAACAACAAAAAACTGGAAAACAAAAAACAAGGAAATGCAGTAAAATTAACGTCTTGAAATGTAAACATAATACAATAATAATTATTCTTTTTTATCTGACAAAAAATTAAATTTATCAATTTAATGTCATGTCCACTAAAAATGCATCCACATGCAAACATGTTTAAGTGGATGGGTTTCCTCTTCTTTGCTCAGTTTGCTGTTTGGTAATACTAATATTTTCAATATTTATTTTCAATATTTAACAAATAATCTAATTGACCAGAGCCTTACTCTTTTACTTTAGATCTGCCCCTGGCACCCCACTCCTATATATATATATATATATATATTATTTTTTTTATTTTATTTTATTTTTTTTTCAGCAACAACAAATGGAAACCGCAGACCTGGAAACACTAACCCCCTCCTAAAACATAGGCCTACATAGTGTATAATTATTAGCAAATAATATTCTGTGGTGTAATGGTCTCCTCTTTGCAAGCAAAAAAAAAAAAAAAAAAAAACATTTAATTTTGCTTTTAATATAAAACAGTTCACACTTCTGATACAATGGCAATGGGGAAACTATTCAGGTTTGAAATAGTTATTGCAAAAGCATTGCTTTACTTTTAATTTGTTAAAGTGGATCAGGAATATTTAATTTTCTCTTATTTTTTATCAGATAATCAGTTATTGTGAGAGTGTTCACTCTGGCGGAGTTTATTGTGAGCGGGCAACGGCAGGGGCAGTCTTGTTTGCATTTTTCAAACGAAGACAGAAAAAAAGTAAAGCGCGCTGGTCGGAGGATTGACTTGGGGTGCAGAGGGAGCATTCGGTAGCCGAAAACACATGTAGGCTAAGGTTTATCTTCAAACACAAAACTGACATTTCAGACATTTCAGGAAAACTTTGTGGAGTTTGAAAGTTTGTGATATTTTCAGAATCGTGCTGGCTAACCGTGGTTAGCTAATAGAGCTAGTTAGCACCGCGCAGTTCATCTGACTGACCGACCCCAGGAAGCTCACTGAGACCGGGGAAGCCGAGCATTCACGGTGTTTCCTCTAACACGTGTAAGGTAAGTCATTTTCATCTAACAGAAGACCGATGCTTAGGAAAAATCTACCGAGCTAATCTCTGGTTATTTTGCTTTTGAAGGATTCTTGTGGTTAGCTAAACCCGCAAGTTAGCATCGAGGCGCGGGCGCCCATCAGTGAGTAACGTGGGCAGCCCGACTGTCCGTCACACATGTAAGATACTTTTTATCTTATAACAGAGGACCAACACCCCAGAAAACCAACTAAGCTGATCTCTGGTTATTTTCAGAATAACTCTGAGTCCTTGTGGCTAGCTGAAAGTGCTAGCAATCAGCGCACAATTCGTTCCTGAGCAGCTGCGGGCAGCCCAGTGAGACCTTGACATTGTGACCGTGTGATGTAGATGAAGTGCATTCCCGGAGACGGTCTGTAAACAGAGGTAAGACGTTCATTTTATCCAAGTTTGAGACCAGAGGCATTGTCTGAAGGGTAAATTGTTCGCTAAAATGATAACTTGTCGGTTCTGTAGTAAAGCTGTAGAAAGTTTGAGAGGATATGTCCTGCACTGTAAAGTTCATAGGAATGAACCACGTTGTATTTTCTCATGTGTAGGCACCGAGTGTAAACGGACATTTTGTAATTATGCAGCTTTCAAAGCTCATTTCTATCGGGCACATAATACCACACCTTCACCTGCTGCAACAGCAGTTGTGTCAGATTTTAAATGTGCAGTTTCTCTGTGTGCACGTCATTTTCAAACTGTGAGAGAACTCATTTCCCACTTAAAGGAGCATATAGTGGAGGGAAGAGCTGTGGCATGTCCAGTTGCTGGCTGTAGCAATTCATTTACTGTCAAATCATCATTTACTGCTCATATGTCCAGAAAACACAGAGCCTGTTCAGTAAATGATATAAGTGATCTCTTCAAAGAAACAATTCCTCAGTCACCATGTGAGGAGGTTCTCCCAAACCCAAATGATGACACTGAAAATGAAAGCATGGAGTTGCCAGATAATCTCAGTGAGAACTTTCTAAGAAATGCCTGTCTATTCTATCTGAAACTGCAAGGACAGCTGCTTCTTCCAGCCTCAACAATCCAAACAATTGTTGAAGAAATGCAAAATGTCCATGAGATGGGACAAGATTACACTTTAGGCAAACTCAGAGCACTTTTAACAAATGACTTGAGTCTAACAGATGATGATGTTACTAAGATCTGTGATTGTATTAAGGACTCAGATCTGTTCTCTGCCTGTCACAAAGGACCACTTAGAACAACATATTCCAGAAATCAGGTATTCAAAAACATGTTCAAATATGTAGAGCCTGTTAAAGTACCTTTAGGAAATGATGAGAATATGACAGAAAAGTTTGCCTATTACATACCTGTCATTAAAACATTAAAAGGTTTGCTAGAGTCTGAATTATGGAAGAATTCAGTTGCTCAACAGTCTAGTGAAACAAAGTCAGAACTCTGCGATATAAATGATGGACAGAACTTTAAGTCTAACAAGTTCTTCAATGATAATCCAGGATGTCTCAAACTAATTCTATACCAGGATGCGTTTGAAATTGTCAATCCCCTTGGCTCGGCAAAAAAAAAACACAAAGTTGTTGCAGTCTATGTTTCTGTAGCAAATTTGCCAGCTCATATCCGCTCCAACACAGATCACATCTCTCTTGTTTTACTGTGCACTGAAAATGACCTTAAACATTTTGGAATTGCCAAGGTTTTCTCTAAATTGCTGACAGATTTAAAAGACTTGGAAAACAACGGAATAAGCGTTGCAGGTGAAACTATCAAAGCAGCTCTCTACTGCATTGCTGGCGACAATTTGGGTTCGCACAGCATTGGTGGCTTCACTGAAAACTTCAGTCGAGCTCCTTACTTTTGCAGGTACTGTGAGATTACAAGGGATGAGTTTACGAGTGATCCAAATATGTGTGCCCCACAGCGTACCCCTGACAAATATGATACTGCGATTGATGGTTTACAAGCAGAGGCTAATCAAGGCATTAGAGGTATAAAGACCAACTCTGTTTTTAACACTTTGAAAGCTTTTCATGTTTGCCAGCCGGGCCTTCCACCTTGCTTGGGACATGATGTATTCGAAGGTGTCTTGTCTTATGATGTCGCATTGTTCTTGAAGTATTTCATCAAAAAGAAGAAATGGCTGACATATTCACTTTTGAACAGACGCATTAAACAGTTTAAATACAAAGGTTCAGATGCGCTCACAAAGCCGAGTACGGTTCATGCTGATGCTAATAAGCTGACAGGTCAAGCCATTGAAAACTGGAATTTCTTAAGGCTGCTGCCTGTACTGATTGCTGACAAAATTCAAAACGCAGAGGATGATGTCTGGCAGTTGACTCTCCAGCTTAAGGATATTGTTGATATGGTTTGTGCACAAAATATTTCTGTGGCACAAGTAGCTTATCTTGATGTTATAATCCAAGAATATTTGGAGTCAAGAAAGCTTTTATTTCCAGATAGTCCATTGAAACCAAAACACCATTATTTAAGACATTATCCAGCACTAATTTTGAAATTTGGGCCCTTGATCAGACTTTGGACAATGCGCTTTGAAAGTAAGCATGGCTACTTCAAGAGGTGTGCTAGGCATTTGAAAAACTTTAAAAACATCTGCCTAACTTTGTCTGAACGGCATCAGCTTTATCAGGCATATCTGTCAGCAGGCCTTGGATATGATCAGGTACTTCAAGTCAAAGACAGTTGTGTTTTTTACCAAAGTCTTTACAGTGACGCTATTAAAAATGCTGTGAGAGAGTTTGGCTTTTCAGAAAGCAACACAAGTGTGTCAACAAACATTCAGTACAAAGGTACATCATACAAAAAGGGGCATTTTCTTGTGTCTAAAAATGACGAGTCTATTGAGTTTGGAGAGCTTCTCATGATTTTAATTCAGCGTGATGCTGTTTATTTTGTGATTGATGTATACAAGACAGATTATCATTCAGAATATCATCTGTATTCAGTAACAAAAAGTATGGAGCTACAGTGCATTCACATTAATGACTTGGTAGATTATTATCCATTACCATCATATGTAACGAATGGTCTCCAGGTTATTCCTTTGAAACATGGTGTTTTGTCAAAGTAAACATAACTCCAAAACACATTCTTTAGTTAGAAGAAATGTAAAAGGCAAATTGTAAATAGGTTTGTAGTTCCTTGTTATAAATTGTTCATATGAAGAAAACATTGCTTTCACTCAACCTCACAACATTCTAAAGAGTCTATAGATTAACATTTAGGTGAAGGGGAGCCTCTTGTAAGCTATGCAGAAACAGTCTGAAGTATATTCTGTATAAGGTTGTATGCAGTGATATTTTGTTTTTTCCCTTTCTATTTGTATAAAATTTCTCTTCTCTTGACAGAAATGGCAGATTCAGGGCAGACGTTTCTGCGTACTACCATCAGTGAGGTGTTGCCTGATCTTCCAGAGATGAACAAAGACATTTTAGAAGAAAGCTTACAATCTCTTGGAGTGGAAACTTCAGACGACTTTCAGTTTATTGAGGAAGCTGATTTGTTGTCTTCATTGAGGCCAATTCAGGCACGGAAACTCATTGCTGCCTGGAAGCTAAGACGTAAGCTTTTTATAACAGTATGTTTGCCTTTTATTAAATATTCCTGGAAAAACATAAAAACTAGAGCTGAGTTACTTATTTATTTTTAACGTAATGAAAAAAATCAGTTTTATAAAAAAAATGATTGAGTATGTAACGTAGGTCATCATTTCATTCATGTTATGACTGTTTATAAAAAGATTGTTCTGTAAATAGTTCCTTTACTAATGTGCTCAAAAACATTAGAAATATTCCAGATCTAAAGAGAAAACAAACAAAAAAAAAAAGTTCGGTCTTAAAAAATAATAGTTCTGTAAATATTTCGCCAATAGTCAATGTTATTGACTACTTGTGCAGTGAAAAACATTGAAAATCATATCTGAGGTGGTTATGTAAATTATTAATTCATACAATTAAAATGTCCATGTTTTGAATAAAAAAAATAGTCATGTAAATAGTTTCTTTAATATTGTAAATATTACAACTTCAGCTCAAATCATCAATTTAAGCCCCACCCACACAGAGTATAGATACATATAATTTGAATGGATGTTTAGATTGTATACTGGTGTACTCACTTGTGACTAATATAAACTATTCATGAAGTTTCTGTTAACTACTTTTGTATTTCTGTGTTGTCGTTTTATAGGTCAAAGTCCTGAAACCAGCAGCTCATCTGCAGATGTAACAACAAGACATTATGAATGTCAGACCTCTCCTTCGCCTTCAAGTTCATCGTCTTCAAACAGCTGCCCAAGTCCAGATGTAGACTGGGTCGACAGTTTTGACTTCCCATGGAATAAGTTTCCACCAGAACTGATGGACCCACTGGAGAGAGGGAAGAGGCCGAGTCCACGGATGCGAAGGGAGATGATCAGGATTGTGGTTGGTGAAATGAGGCGAAAGAGCTCATGCTTAAGTCGAAAACACAGTACTGAAGTTGCAAAGAAGATGGTGGCAAAATATCCTAAATCCTTTAAGGATGTAATTGAGGGGGATGTGATTGGAACTGGTTATGACTCTCTTGTAAAGCAGCTGCAGTATAGGCTAGACAATGTGAAACGTTCTCTCACCCCCAAAATAATAAAAAGAAAACACTGCACGGATAGTGAGGGCACAGATATAATCCCTCCTGAAAAAAGAGCAGCAATCCAAGACACCTATGGGTGTGTTAAGTGGGATGTAAAACTTCTCCCACTTGGAGAGAGCCCAGAAACCCAGCATGAGAAAAAAGAAAAAATGAAGAAGATGGCCAAGGAACCTGGTGCAAATCCAGAGATGGTCATAAGTCTCATGAAGAAGACCTATTACAGCCAGCGTAAAGATATCAACCAAGGGAAAAATGTAAAATTTCTCCATAGAGAGTGGCCATTTTTATTTGATGAAGTTGGGATGAATATTCATTTCAAAGAACTAACTGGAAATGGACTGAAAGAAAGTTTAGTGCGCAACATTGATCTGAAAGGTGAAAGACTCCTGCACTACATGAACACCGTGTGCAAATACAAATGCAAAAGGTTGCTTGAGGATCTGACGAAGTTTAAAGTCTTGAGAGGACAGCTGAGTGGATGCTCTGAGGACACAAAAGATATGCTGCTGCTTCTGCTGTCCTACTTCGAGGAGAGAGAAGACGCCATGTTCAGCTATGTTGACCAGACATGCCTGGGAGAAGAAGTGCAAATGGAGCATGTTCCCTTAACTCCCACCATCATTGTGTGCGGTGAGAAAATATTGTTTTGTTTGTTTTTTGTACTGTCAATTATTATTTTTTAGTTTTTTTGTCCACATTGATTTCTGTATTTAGTCCTCAGCAGTCAAAATAACAAAAATAGATCTGCTTTGTGAAGTGTCATTTTACTTGTATTTACTTATTTTGTATTTTTATTTAAGGACAATCCTGCTATTCTGCAAACCGGTTTATGTTGAGTGTGGATCGTATGATTGTCCAAGACAACATTACCTCCTTTGTGTCGGCCATTTCCATGATGTTTGGAAGCTATTATTGCTTCATTGTCCATTATCCATTACAACTGGCTTCAACACTTGAGTTTTTGCAGAGGTATGTGATTTAAGATTGCTTTAACCTATGACCTTCTCAATATGTGTGACTATGCTAAGCTTTGTACCACTTTCATGCCGATTTATTTGACCTTTTAACTAATACAATTTCATTTTTTATATATGTTTTAGGTGTTTTTTCTCCATCAACCCAGAGAAGGGCACCAAAGTGGAGAGAGGCACAACCAGGCGTCTTAATGTGAACCCCAGGGTCCTTACCTTGATTCAAGAACTTTCAGATCATGAGTGGTGTAACGTTTGAATATGGACAGAAATGGCTAAGGTTTGTGGCATGTGATGCCATACTACATCGTGAGGTTCCTGGTTTCAAATTTGTCTCTGCAGATCTGTAAAAAAGTAAGCTTAAACAGACATGCATGTTCATTGGAGGTCGTCCAATATTAAGTAACAATTCTTCAGTCAGTAAGCATACCCACAGTTATCCATTTAGAAGGCATTCTGTATTAAGGCGCACTGTTGTTTTTTGAGGTTTTAAGTGCGCTTTGCAGAAAATACTGTATTGTTATCATGTGGTGATGTTCATTGTCTTTTCATTGTACCAGTCAAGACACAATACCTATAATTTATGGGATCTTTCATAATTGGCATGCGCCTATAAAACAATCCAGCACAATGAATATTTAAGTTTTGTTGAAACTTAACTTTTGACTAAAGTTATACATATGAACATAACGCAGAACTTGTCCCATGTCACCTTTTTGCAATTCAACCTGCTGTTAGTTGAAGTCAATTCCAATTCCAGTTTGTTCCAATTTACTCTACCTTTATATGAAAAGTTCAGTGTTTACGCAGCTATATCACTTAGTTGTAATGTGGAAATAAACTTGTATTTTTTGCTTTATTTTGTTTCATCAACAGTAACACTAACTTGTCTGCAACAAAGTGAGATGTTCAAATTGATACATGGTCAGTAACAATAGGTGAGCCAGTTGAGAGCCAGTAATGTTTTATTCAAATATGAGTAATGTATACTGGTAATTCAAATATGGTAGTTGACAACAATTTTCTTTTGGTTGGATCAGATTGGATCATATGTCCTCCAATAGTCGTTTTGTTTTCATTATTTTTGGGTAGATATTAAGCACTTCTGAGAAGACTGCAATGAGGAACTTTTTTGACATATGTTTTTGTAGGAGTTCACTACTTTTGTGGCACTTGTGTTAACTGTTAACGCTGTACTGTTAAAGCTGAAAATACAGTAAAGTTTATTTTGCGGAAAATAAAAATGTGAATTGACTGTTATTTAATGTAGCTTTTACAGTTAAACAATGTTTCCAGAGCAGAATTATTTAGGAAAATGTAGTTATATTTTACAAATCAAAAGCATAGAAAACATGTATATTGTACTAAAAAAAATTGTCATTTAACAGAGGTTTGAAAGTAGTTTTTACAGTGAAACGATGTTGTGAGTGCAATATTTTTTAGGAAAATTTACTCATATTGTATGTATAAAAAGCATAGAAAACGTGTAAATTGTACTGAAAAAAGCTGTTAAATAATGGGGTAGTGTTAGTAAATACACAGGAAAAAACAGTTAAAATAACATTTAAAAGTTGTAAAAAGAACAGGCAGTCAACAGTTTTATTATGTAAAATATACAGATCATTCTGTAATCTTGTTTACATTTTACTGTATTTTTTACAAAAAAATTCTGGCAACCACAGCTGCCAAAGTTTCTTTGTAAAAATGACAATTTTTTTTTTACAGTGCAGTCATAGTCAGATTAACACACTGGTGAGCTCACATCAACCTAGAATTTCATTTATAGCTTCCGTATCCTCAGAATCTCACCACCTCCAGTGCCCTCACTATCAGGGATGGCTCATACCATGACCATGAAATATTTAAAATATCTATATAAATATTTCATAGAAAATATTTTCAAGACGAGGTCTAATCACTTAAAGCTCATTTCTATCTGTTCAACTGCATGATATTGTGCAACCCATATAGCACATATATTCATTTCATAAGCCCCTTTTCCAATTGGACCAAATGTGTATCTGAGACCTCTACTGCTGCTATTTTCTGCTAATGCATAATATATTCAAAGCTGCCCAGGATCATTCAGAGAAAATTATTTTTTTGCCCCTGGAGGTGTCTTGACTGACAGGTGCATTAAAGAAAAGGCATGCAAATGCAAATACAGGCAAATACAAAAAGATGAAAAGCTCTTGGAGACAACGCTGTTTCACAATGGAAATGTGCTAAAGTTATGATGAAAGTATAAGGGTTGTCCTGAAGTGCACACATGTAGCTTGCAGGAGTTTCCATCTTCACTGAAACAGTTATTTCCTCAATGTTTTTGCCACCTCATTCATTTCAGTGAGACAACACTGCAGGCACATGGGAGATGTTAGTGCAGAGGGTTAGGGTGGCAAAGAACTTCAGGGTCCACCCACAAAAGCACTGTGGCCAACTAAGCAAATTTGTGCAAGCATAATTTCCTTACAGTTTACTTTATACTGCGGAAAACATTGAAGATGGTAAGATGAAAATCCTGTCTCACTGTATTATGTGCTGGTGTGTAGTGTCTTGGTGTCTAATAAGCCTTCAAAATGATAAATTACCAGCAGCAGCTGCAGTAGCGCCTGTTACACACAGCTTATGGAGGCAATTAGGGTTTTTGAAATGAAACAATTGTTGACAGCATGAAAATCACAGCCTGAAAATACAAGAGTAAACCTAACCATTGAAAATATGATTTAGTTTTTAGTTGAACTGGTTTCAGTGACTCAAAGTACAGTAAGTGCTATGACTGCAGTTGAAAATGCATGAAAACCCTAAACAGAGAACGTGGGCATTTCATGGGAAGAGGAGAGTGATTGAAGTCAACCTGCATACAAACCAGGCCGAATTGCGTTACATATTGCAAAGGCAGGGAGGACTGTAGCATTGTGGAAACATTCATATAGACATTCATGAGGAAAGCTTTAAGATGTGGTAAAGATGGTCACAGTACAGTGTAACCCAAGTGGTGTCTGACATTGAAAACCCCTGAACTCTTCAACCAACAATCTTTCTTGACTGTAACCAAGTAACCTAAACTTGGAGTCATTGGAGTTGTTGACTAAAGTTCCCACACTGTTACTTCTATAACTTCTACTGCTACTGCTGAATCAATGGCCCTGTGAGGCTTTCAGGTTAACTGCCTCCTATAAGCAGCTAGTGTAGCACTGAAAACTGATGAGAACATTATGCAAGCTGATAAAAAGAGGGCCAGACGGCCTTCAGATCGCTATTTGTAAGAGTCTGAGAGGTGAGGAGTGCATAGCAGTGCAGTGATTGATCATCAGCCATGATGACACTCGGCTGTGAGGAGGCCAGTAGTACCACCAATCTTGTTTCTGGCTGCATCAGTCTCCAGCCTCTTCACTCACTAATGTCACACTGCCTGATATCAGTTTGTTTCTGCAGCTGCAAAACACACAACCAGACGATGAGGATTCCCACTGGAAATCAATGCAACGTTTATGAGTAACTGAATGCGAGTTATTTACTTTTCAGGATTGCATTTGTTATGAAGAGAGTATCAGTTTTCTTAGCATTTTTACTTTAAGGCAGCAAATAAAAGGAGCTTGGAGTGAATAGATCTATAATATTTGGGGCAAGACAGTCTGACATATGTCTGGTAATTCAAGGCATGGATATGAGTCATGAACACAGTGTTGTAGACTAACTTCAGACTAATTCAATTTGAAATAGTAGATTTTCCTCTTTGCTGTGCTGTGACAGTGCTGACGATCATTCAGCTGCATTGTTTCTTGCTTGTTTGAATTTCTGTGGTCTCTTTATGTCTGTGTGGGTTTCCTCCAGGTGCTCTAGTTTTCTCCAGTCCAAAGAAATGCAGGTTAAAGGGGTATTCCACCAATTGAGTATGGCACTGCCTCAACAAAAAAGCTGAGATTTCCTGATTTTTAAGTCATCTTATGAGTCATGCTCTAAAATGATGCAGCTTGGTAGCATCTTTCATTGGATCCTCCACAACCCGAGCTCATAATGCAGGCACAGTTGGATTAAAAACCCTCCAAGCCCAACCCAATATAATCCTGATGTTATCAACATCATCCACATTGTAGCTATGATGCCGTCATTGTCAGACTTAAAGAGGTCATTGTACCATTATACAGGTGCAAGTAGACTCTTCAGTTTCCCTTATTCTGATAGCTGTGAATGGTCTGAAAGAGTGCAGCTTTTCACAATAAACAAGATTTCTATAGCAGACTAACATTTTTTTTTTGTTTTGTTTTTTTTTGATTTCTTATGTTTTTAATCATCTAATCATCCCTCAGAGTTTATCTTGCAACACATATCACCTCCACTGACCACTGATTTAGCTTATCATAACTGTTGATACCCTCTGATTATGTCTGTATTTTGCTCTTCCCTTAATGCAGTTTTTTAAAATGTGCAATTGTACAGTTACTTGTCAAGTCAGTGAATTTTTTTTTCTTTTTTTTTTTTTTTAATGTTTAACAGTCCATGAACAGCATGTGTTTAATTTATCAATGTCTTGAAAATTTGATTCAAGGTCACTGCATGCTCTAGCACTGAGATTTCTTTTTACTAGAACTGAAGAAACAGCTCCAAACCAAAAGTACACTAAAGGAGTGAAATAGTTTTGGCAAAATAGTTAAAACCCTGTTAGTTTGGTTTAAATTTTCAAGTATTTAAGGCTTATCTACTTCTGTTGTGTAATTTATTTGACTATAGAAGGACATTCGCCACAATAAATGACTTTATATTGAAATGACAATGCTGTCAAGTGTAGATACGAAGAACAATGTAAGTCCCACTCCTTTTAAGGACCAAATGCTCTGCAAACTGGTCTTCAGTTTCACTTATTTGAGACTCTGACTGTGAATTTATCTCATTTTCCACTGAGTAAAATGACAGAAAATAGACTAGAACTAAAAGCATTCAACAAGCAGCTTAAACAAATAGCACGCTGGCTTTCATATTTAGGAGTTGAGTGAAATTGTCCTAATCACAATGCAGCAAGGCCTGGGCATTTTTCTTGGAGGCTAATTTTCTAAAAGGTAATTGGTAAATCTGCTCAGCCTCTCTCTCTTAATGCCTGGCTGCTCCTAAATGGTCTTTTTTTTTTTTTCTTACTTGCCACAGTCTTTTCATGCTGCCTTCGATTTTTATTTAAATATTGTACTTTTTACTTCTCTACATTTATCTGATGGCTTTATTAGTTTAGTTATATATTATTAGTTTTTAGTTCCTTTACAAATTAAATTTTTTACACACAAAACATAAGAAGAGTTTGGAAAATATGACGTTTTGCTATAACTGGAACTACCTAACAGTTTATACTGAAAATATCAGCTGATTAGTCAAATGATAGCAAATTAACAAACTATTGACATGGGTTCATATTTTGATCATTTCAATGTTCCAGGTACACAAATGTGAAGATTTGCCTCTCTTCCATGTAATTATTTCAATAATTTCGATTAATTTCTAGTAATGTTGAGGTTTGGACTGTCAACATGTCACTTTGCGATCTGGGTCATCAACACTAGTTTCTTAATTACACATCAACCAATCGATCAATTAATAGACAAAACGATCAGCAGATTAATCTATAATGAAAACAATGACTTGTACGACTGATGAGTGTTGTGGAGTGTGTGGGACTGGTCCTCTTCTGGCAGAGGTTGGGCGAGGCTGGGGAGCCGGCCCGGACACAGCTGGCATCCAGAATGCTGAAGTAAGATTAGTTTAGTTAGTTATTCAGCTCTTTATCTAATTACAGAAAATAATTCTCCTGTAGTCAATTATAAGTCATGACTAGATTTTTCTGGCCAATTGCTGAATCTCTTGAGGGAAAAGACTATGTGAATACTATAAATATGCCGGCTATTCTGGCTAACATAAAATGGATTTATTTGTGTGATGCTTTTCATACAGTTTTCATTCCCTCCTGAAAAAGAAACCTCCATATCTTCCAGTCATTGAGAAATTCTGCAAGAATTTGAGACATGTTGTGGTCATTTGGGGTAATTTTAGTTGGATTTACAGCCTCTATATTTTACAGCTTTTGAGAGACAAATGGAAAAATTTTGCATGGTTTAATGGATTGGTTCAATTACAGGTATGCCATGAAAAACAGTGTCAAATTGGACTGTCACAGTGAGTCATTTCCATTTTCCAGAGAGCAAGAAAAATATGTTCCAATACCAGATTTTAAAAAAGCACTCTTCCACTACTGGAATCTGTAGATTACATACATTTCTCACCTATACACATAGTGTTGGCATTAAATGAAAGCCTACTTTCACTTTGCTCCGAGCTATCAGTCAGAATAAAACCCTTTGTAACAATTCCAGCTGAAAGTTAACAGCCGCTTTGAACATCACTGCTCGTCTGACATGGTGTTTTAAAGATGTGGGTGATGCAGGGCAAAAGTAATAAAACAGCTAATGGTTTAAAGAATTAGATAGTAAGTGAAAGAGGTGCTTCAGGCATTTTATCTGCATAGACTGGATTCCTCAATCTGAGGGTTTTATGGAGAGAAACACAGACATGGAAGCCTTGGTTCTCTCTGCTGTCCATGTATTAGCTGCTGACCAGAGACGGAGGTAATGAGAGAGAGTGGGTCGTACCCTCTTGTCTTTCATTAACACTTCTGTTTGACCTCACTGAAAAATACCGAGAGGTGAATTAAAGATGTGAAGCAGGAATGAGATAATGAGAAAACAAAACTAATGGTCTGAACATGAGCTATTTGCTAATGGAAAAGTATGTTCATATACCCACGGTGACGGTGATGTTTAGAAGGAATAATGTTTCCCATCATAGTTTAGTCTGAAACACAGTCAGTGCACTCACACTCTCACACGACAAAGGCATATTTAGATTTAGCTCAGCCTGATCATTCCACAACTACTTAACAAAGACGTTGCAATGCTTAATGCAGATGCGTGTTACAGTATGTTACTGAAACTGTTATGTTGGGTCATTATGTTCCTCCATGTCACACTGTGTTGTTACATTATGTTCCCATGTTGCATTGTGCTCTTGTGCTGCTTTGTAGCTTGTAGCTATGTGTCATAATGTGTTTGCTGATGCTCTCTTTCACTGTACAATGCAGTTATTTCAGCTTTGTCTCTAGAGAAAACCTTGAGTCTCACTCACATGACTGATAGAGAATCAACACTATTTCTCCATCTCTTTACCCCTCAGTGAGTTTAGCATATTTTTGTTTGTTTCATGTGGGGTCCTTGTGGATTGAAACCTCAGCAAAGCTTTGCTAATTAGTCTAGATTGCCAGGCAAGCAGTGGCATTCCTCTAATCGCACCACAGTTAGCGTCACGCCTTCTTCATGCATCTCCCCTGGCATTTTAAAGTGTGTGTGTGTGTGTGTGTGTGTGTGTGTGTGTGTGGTGGTGGTGGTGGGGTGGGGTGGGGGGTGTCACTGAAGCTGAAATGCATATGCTTACAACACACAGGGGCTCAGGGGTAAAGTTTTTTTTATAAAAAAGTTAATAAAGGAATCTGGCCATAATAATACAGGCTGCATTGTGAAAAGCTTGGATGGCATAAAGCAAATGAGAATAAACATTTTTTGTACTTATATGAAATGTATTCAGGGCAACAAAGTGTTGCCGCCTAATAATGTAGCTGATAGCTTGTCATTGGAGATCCATTTTGTTTGGAGGCAGCACAGCCCTGAGAGAGAGTATCTATGTAAACACTCAAGCTTTTAGTGCTTCAGTACACATTTCATTACTTCCTTTGTGGCTTTCTTGTGCTTCTCTGTCTCTGTCCCTGACTGCTTTTCTCTTTCTCTGTGCAGCTCCACCTTTTGTAACAGTCATCTTTTACAAGGGCTCGCGGTGCAAAGGGCTCTGATTCAGCCTGATGCAGGAGGGACACGTGCAGCCGCCAGATGAAAGCTGAGGAAAATGGACATTCACCACAGAGGTGTCGTGTGTGAAATAAGATATGGTTTCAGACTGGCTGCAGAGAAAACAACGTCGTCCAACATTGACAGGTTTGATTTTGAGCCTCAGGTAATTTCATTTTTTATTATAAGATATTTTCCATGATCGGATTAATTCCCACAGTCATTTTGATTTTATTGTGTAATGTGATACGTGACTGTGAGCAGAATTAAAAGGCAAATGAACCAGAATCAGTGACTGGGCTAGAAATTTGTTACCCATGGCCCAGTATTCTGATATGGTTTTCCCACAAAAAAAAAGTATTATTTAGCTAAAATCCTTAAAATTACATCTACTTCATCTCTCATTAAAAAATCCTGATTCTACGATTATCAAATCTGAGTCATTTCAAAAAGTTTAACTGCTTGATGAAATTTAGTGACAACAGACAAGGTGACATAAGCAAGGGGACAATGGGGGACAAATAAATTGCACCAAATGAACATAAGGTACAGACGATGGACATACAGTACAAACCACAACAGACAACAACATAGAGTTGCATTGGTGTGTATATAGGTGTGTGTGTGTGTGTGTGTGTGTGTGTGTGTGTGTGTGTACATGTGCTTCATGAAAAGACAGAGGGTATGGTATTATTGCATCCAGTATTGTATAGCTAATATAATGAAAATAGATGAATAAATAAAGTATAAAGAATAAATAAATTAATTAATTAATTAATTAATTTAAAAAAAAGGAAAAGAGGAAGAGAGAAAAAAAAGAAAAAAGTTAAAAAAAAGTATATATATACATACGTAAACATACATACATGAATGCAATATATGGCATATCTTAATGTAATATAATGTAATATAATGCGGCATAATATTATAAGATAATGTAATATAATCCAAGCTGATACAACACATTATGACGTGATATAGCACAATATAGTATAGCATCATATGATATAATATAACATAACATAGTAATCCGTTATTATATGATATATACCATAATCTAGTATAAGCCGATATATCGTCATGATGACAATCTCAAGAATAATAATTGCTAATATAAAATTGTAGGAAAGACACCTTTTTAAGTGGAGGGGGACTTTAACTTAAGCGTGCTAGCTACATATGTGGTTCAAGAGGACCTCAGGTTTTAGCCACACTAGCAGGGACACTTTGCATTGTCAGTCAGTGGGTCACTTTGTCCAAAAACTACATTCCCTTCAGCTTCAGCTGTCCTTTGTAGGCCTATCTCATGCTAATTATCAAATGTTAGCACATTAACATGCTCGACTCATAAGAAAAAGCTACATTTCAGCATGTTAACCATTGTCAGTGTGACCATGTTAGCCTGTTGACATTAGCATGTAGCTCAAAGTACAGCAAACAACAAGTTTACTCATTTACTCCTTAGTTTCATTCCATGTTACTTTATACTCAACTACATTTTAGAGGGAACTATTCAACTGTTTATTCCACTACTCTACTATTTACAACCAAGTTATTTTTCACACACAAGACCTATGAGTTCATGAAGTATGTTACAGACTGTTACAATTACCCAGCCAGTAGTACTAGCAACAATGTTTAATTGCTTCTTACATGATGCATCACTTATACAACACGCAACAGCATAACACTAACAGGTTACTGAGCACATTTTACTGATAATACTTTTGTACAAATACTTTTGTTTTACCTTTGTTTAAACAAGCCATGAACACAGTACTAGCATCACGTTTTGCGTTTTTCACATAGCGCTCACCAAAGGTTGTCCGACAATTTGCAACGTTCCTCACAGCGAAATGCACTAAATCCTACACACTGGTCCTTTAAGTTGATGTGGTGAACTTGTTAGCAAACAGTTGGACATCCATGTCCAACTGTTAGTCATGTTTGTGTCCATCAAGCGAATGTAAGTCCATTAGTTACTCTCTTTTTGCTGTTTTTAGTCTCTAGCAGCTCCTGGGGGAAATATATTGATCGTTATCTGCTTTGTGTTACATTATTTTCACCAATTTGACAATAAGTGGGTCTGTCTGCAGTTTTTTGCTGAGCAGGTAGTGTGCAGATGGTTTTGGGAGTTTTTTTTTTGTCTTTCTGAAAATAGCTGCTTCAATCAGAAATGATGCCATAAGAGCTGTGAGAGTGAAGCACAAGAGTAGGTTGTAGCCGGACAGCCAGGGAGAACAGAGAGAACAGAGAGCTGAAACTCTCTGTAAAGCTCCAAAAAGCCAAGAGCTACAGATTCAGGTGATAAATCTCTGTTGCTTCATCATGATGAGCAAGAGTTCAGGATGTACAATTGCCCCCCCGCCACCTCTGGAGACATTTAACTCAGAGGAGTGTACACTTCACTGGTATTGTGTTTCCTCATTTCTGGTGTTACAACAGATAGATACAATACAGATAGATACAATACAGATACAAAAATAACATCAGCTATAGTCTCCAGGTTGTCTTTTTCCCCTCTTGTCTCCTTCCTGTAAAGCCAAACATCTCAACACATAATTGAACTGTTAAATCAAATGTTAAAATGGACAGCGCTGGCTTACATCAAAGACCAGTTCGGGTCATTTGGAGACTTAAGCCTTCATTGCTGTAAAATCATTCAATCACTGAGGAAATTGCCATTAAGGATCTAATATAATCTTTTCATCCCGAGCTTCCTACAAATTACATTCCAGGCGGCTGTGGAAGATGTTAAGAGAACCGCTCAGCCTACCTGCAAACCAGAGAAGCCCTACAGGGGAAGTCATGTTTTAAATGAGTGTGTATTGATATTCGTTCTCATTCCGTCTACCTTTAATACAAAACCTAAATGGACTGTATTTAATATAAAAACAATATAAAACAAGCCACCATCTGATGGAACGCATCCTCCTGATTTCCATGAGCTTCACGGGCTGAGAGTGCCAGTCAGCTTTGAGTCATTCCTGAACAGCAACAACAGGCTTTGTCAGTGCAATCTTGCATCAGTGACCCACCTCCCCCCTGCATTCCCCCGAGGAGCAGCTGTTTAGAGACTCCTGGGGCTCTCTAATGATACAGTGATGCCCCCCAGCATGTTTTACAATCACAAACGGCTTTCCTCTCGGCTCCTGTCTGAACAGCAATGCCTTCATTTGTGCTTTGTCTGCAGCAGCAGAAGGTGGTCAGTTTGCAGCATTTGGATTTGCTGTAATAACCTGAGATTTAATCATTGTAACTTAAACTGGGACGTGACATGAAAGCTAATTCACCTCAACTTTAAAATACCAAATCCTGCTCTGGTAAGATCTCAATTATCATGAGCAGATGATAGTGAAGCATTAAAGTGATGTGATACTGTGGTTAGATTACAAATTGTCCCTAAAATGTCGGTTTGTTATGTGAATGTAGCTGCCTGCCACTCAGACTCAATGCATCGATTAGTCCCCAGGAAGACAAATTGGACATCAAATTTTCATCGAGCCAGTGCAGTCATAAATATGCAATGCTCGCAGCCAAGATGAAGTCGAATTCAGTTCACAATTTCTTTCTTTTTTTTTCTGCAAGAACATAATAACTCACCAATAATCATGGTTGCTGTCAACGTTTGAGATTCGCAGCTGATTATACATTCATGCTGAGCTGCTTTCTGAGAGCATGAGTGCTTTTCTAGTTTGGTTTTTCTTGTTTTGTAATTTGGAGGTTTACTGATGCAGACAGGAGAAAAATGAATCTGCTTTTATTTTGCGCCACATTATCTGATATTACCTGGGGGGGGGGGGGGATATCAGTAATGTCAATAATTATGCTAGATATTCATACATTTGTAAGACTTGCACTGTCCGTGTTTATTGGAGGGGAAAGCCACAAGACAAAGGGACTAATGGGACCAGAGTTTGATGCCTGCACATTTATGGGGCTATACTTTGGTACCATTCTGCTTTGACCTTAGTAATAAAGTCAGCATGCTAACATGCTAATGTTTAGCGGGTACAATTTTTACCATGTTCACTATCTTAGTTCTGTGTCCCAGCATGTTAATACTTGCTAATTAGCACAACACCACATGCTGCTGAGACTGATGGGAATGTTATTAGTTTTGTATAGTAGTAGTATGTTTTTCACATGATAAATATTGGAAATATTCAAATGATTTTGGCTTCGTGATGGCATTAGATGTGATGTTAAGGGATCACCAACGCTATCTTTCATCCTGAAGGGGACATGACATTTCACTCAAAACTGCAAATGTCAACCTCATGATGACACGAGAGAATAAATCAGAGGATCACCAAAGTCATTAGGATTAGGTGCACATACCGAACACTGCACACATCGCTTTATATTTTATTCTTTATATACACTGTATACCTCATCTGTTCACTTATACTTTTTACTTTTTACTGCACTGCCACTTACTACCTGTTGCACGTCACCTGTTTACATAACGTGTATAAGAAGTAAGAAGTATACAGCTGTTCTTCTCTGGCTTCATTAAGGCTGCTGGCCAGGACGTCAGCAGCTGTAATTAGTTTCACACATGTTGCACAGTGCAAACAGTTTGACAGTGTGATCACTAGCTAACCAAATTAGAGATGAGATCGTTTGACAATGGGTCAATAAGACCGTATATGCTCAGAGTTCATGTAACTAAAGGCTTAATTGCCACCAGCCTATGAAGGCCCAGAGGCACCACATCAAACCCACAGGCTGGTATGGTTTGCTTTACATCAGGCACACGGTGACGCCTAGTCACAAATTTTAAACTACTGAAAATATCAATGACTGAAAGATGTTTTGGGAAGTTTATGATCTGAAAAGATTATAAGCAATGTTATTTTTATTTGTAGCTCAGTCTGGGCGGCATGAGCAATGAGTCCCCAAAACTCCAAATTTGTTAGAATGTATCATTTCAGGGTAAAAAATATTGCACTACTACTACTACTAATGATGATAGTAATAATATTAAAGCATATTTAATGATTAGTGGTTAAAAACTGATGAATTATGATCTCTTGTACCTGAAAACAAGCTATTGTCCAGGAGGATCTGCTGTGATCTTTTTGTTATACATCTCATACTAAAACAACTTACCAGATTAAAGGTGTTTCCATGTAATCAGTCCATTTTGATAATCATTCGACATTCAGTTAGTGTCTGAACACAGTGGAGGAGAGCTGTGCCCCTGCTGACTGACTCCATGTCTATTTACTGCTAATTAGCATCACTGGGGAGGTTAAAGGGACAAGCTAGTTTTGTTCAAAGAAATGTCAATTGCACTTATTCTTCTGTTACTGACATTAGGGTCACACGGATCCACAGTTCTGCGAGAAAACACATGTCTTTGTCTTAGACCACATTACTGGACTTTAGCATTGGTGACTGGTTTGTGAATGAGTCTGCACATTTTGTATAACACTGCCCCCATCTGGTCATTTTAAGAGGCCATAGACTTAACATTCACTTCAGATATTTCTTTCTCCAACAGACAGGACTGAAATGACGAAGCGTGGACAGACTTGCTCTTTGAGACTCCAATAATCACACCATATTGAATGAAAATCACAGGTTATTTTAATTTGTGAGTGCATTGCTCATTTATACAGTGTGGTTTGCGAAAACAAGTTAAAGATCTCTGTATCAAAAAAAATATATATATTTTGTGCCATCACTATTTGGAAATAACATTTGAGAAATACTATACAATTAAAACACATCAGCAGTACTGTGGATGTACAATATAGTCAATCAAATCTATTGAACTGATCTATACAATTGCAGTCAACTATGGACTTGCATATATAAAGTACCATAAAACAGGCAGGAAAATAAAAATATGTACATTTTCCTGCTTGAATAACTCAATTATAAACGTAGAATTATAGGCTCAAAACTGTTTAATTTTCTACAAACCCAATTAAGGAACATAAGGTGCCGTATTAGAAAATAATCTAGAGCTATGTGCTCCATGAGAATCATTTCAATGATCAACAAAATACAGTAAAATGCACACTTTCTGATATTAGGTTGGAATCAGCACTCTGAGGGTATACACACAGAGCTCAAACCGTTGATTCAAACAGGACTACAACTTTCTTTAAATAAGAAACACACTGCTGTACACAAGTCTGTCATATTTTGTCTGAACCTTTAATTACATACAGTGAGTGTGTGAGATCATGTGAGGAGTAAGGCCGGTGCTGCGTGGCACCTTTGGGTCGACGTTTGCAGTACCTAACATAAACAGTGTTTAAACAGTCCAGATTAGTTTGGCGGTACCGTTAACAGTGTTAATAGGAACTACAATGATCCATTTGTGTGCATAGTCTTCCTGTTTTGGAGGGAAGAGAGGAAATATAATGTGAAGGCAGGTAAAGGCATGGTGACAGTGGTTCCCCCTGACAGAGACAGTGTGATAAGCCTCCAACAGCTGTCCTTTCAGTTCAATCAATCTCTTTCTGAGCCTCCAGAGGGAGGGAGGGGGGATTTCTCGCTCTGTTAGTGTTGGCACCAGGTGCCTCCAACATGGACGCACCAGCAAACCTCCTGTCCTGGATTCTAAAGTCTA
The DNA here is from genome assembly GCF_039877785.1 of Chaetodon trifascialis. NCBI lineage: Eukaryota > Metazoa > Chordata > Actinopteri > Chaetodontiformes > Chaetodontidae > Chaetodon > Chaetodon trifascialis. Next base: position 20,208,618 of record NC_092072.1, read on the forward strand.
AGAACTGGAGTACTTCTGAGAACCACCCGAGGCTGAACTGATTCGTGGCTTCTTTGGCTTTGGTTCCGGTCATCAGCGACAGCGTCGTCTCCAGCTGACGCAGGTTAGCAGGCAGTCAGTACAAAGGGACCAAAGGGCCACGTGTTCAGTTCACAGTGAGGAGAGGGACTTGTGCCTCCTACAACTCCCAGTCTAAGTGCGTTACTGGTCAGCATGGACAGCTAAGGCCGGTGGAAGCTGGTGGAGAAAGAGGGAGAAGGTCACAGAGGTCAGTCTAGATCCTTCACTGCCACAAACATCTTCAGACTAAAAAACAGAAAATCTTCACAAGAGCTAATAAAGTATTGATGAGACTGCTGAAAAAACTTGGAGAACAGTTGACATGAATTATAGATGGCTGTTGTATACGAGCCTGACCGGGTATAGATCCTGCTTTCTTCATGAACCTCCATCTCTGAACTCTTGAATTCATTGAGCTCTTTGCGGATGGCAGCCTGAGAGGAGACAAGAAAGAAAGAGCACTTCAGCTGGAAGGCTTTTATCCATTTATAGCGAGGCACAAAAGAAGAAAGGCAGTGTGTGATCTGAGCCAGATCACCTTTGAATGCTAGAGTTCCACTCCAGCTCAATAAACAAGCTTTTAAGTAAGTAAAAACTGAACATGTAGTTAAAATGATGCCACTTCTATCATACATAGAATTTCTCTTCCTACATATTTTGTGAGCTTCATTGGAGCAGGTAATTCACTTGGTAAAATGTACAGCCATTAAGCAGCGTCTGTATTGCATTCCTGGGATTCCTCCTGGATACTGAATCTGCTTGGAATGCAAATCCTCAGAGTTGACCAAAGTAGAAGACATTGCTGTTAAAAAATGCACAGGGCTTAGGCTCTCTCTGGCTAAGAAGCTCTAAGCCTCAAGAGCCCTGTTAGTATAAAGAGAGGTGTCGAATATGCGTTTGTGTGTGTGTGTGTGTGTGTGTGTGTGTGTGTGTGTGTGTGAGAGAGTAGGTGGGATATGTTGAGTCTCACCTTGTCAGCAGGAGTGAGCTTGGTCCATGGTTTATCTGCCCGCCGGTCGTAGTCCTGAGCATGGGTGGACTCGACGTACTCGTGGAAACGCAGGATCTTCCTTGCCTGGAGTTCAGCCACTGTGGGTCTCTGCGACAGCTGATGGGAGAACAAACGGCAGGATGTTAAGTGAGGTCTGTCTTGGGAATCATAGAGTTTGGTGTATAGTGCCTAATAATAACTGGCAAGTGTATGATGCGGTGACTTGGTTGCATCCTGACCTTTCTCGTGAGCCTCCGTTTGATCTCACATCGCTCTAATCGTCGATCCGTTTCATTCTTGGCTGCAGGAAGAAAACATTCCATGAGCGAGAGGGAAACACTGCAGCCACTCAGGTTGATTTCATCTGAGCTGCCGTCGGCACGTTGTGGTTATGGGAATCTTTAATCACTGCCTCGCTCTGCACAAGGCGCTGCATTGTTTTTAGCCGGGGTGCAAAGCATCGTCTTGCCCGAGTCATTTCAGGACAAACACGATGTTGTGTGGTGGCATGAAACCTGGATCGAAACGTGTTGACAGATTCTGAGAGGATCGTGTTACTACTTGCTTCTGGGATCCAACTTGGCATCACAGCATTGTTTTTTCACCACAGTAAGCTAATTTTCACAATACACCACAAGGGGGTGTTCATTTTGTGCACCTGGGGCAAGACGCTTAAAACCTTGTTCAGTGTAAAGCAAAGAGATATGCATATATCTGCATATGTATGTACTCAGCTATTAAAGCTATGCATATGAATTATGGATGCAACAATCTGGCACGTATACTGCATACACAGCGAACGGCCTACGAGAATATTGGATTTTTGATTAAGTCTTTCACCTTGTTGAATCCATCTTCCCACTACAATATCACAAGAACTCCTGCTTGAAAAATGTACAAGTGTGGTCTGAAGGAATGAGCTACCCACATTCTGACTGCACAGCCTTCTTTACAAATGTATGCATGTGTGAGAGTGTGTGTCTTGAAATCAGAAGCAGTATCTTAATAAGGTCATATCACTAACAATATTCTACAAACTGCTGCGCGTTTAGCGACCATCAATACGCCTGAGGCGAGAGGGGAAAAAACATGTTAGCCAGTGGACGAATGACTTATGCTGACTATTGACTTCAGGAAATTAGAAAAATGAAAAAGGTGCCTCTTGATCTTGTGGTGCCGAGAAATTGAACACAAATTAACACACCAGAAAGACAAAGTGAGGGATGGAGGGAGAGTCTCACCTTGAAGGATGTTCCTCTGCTCCAGCTCTTCTGCTGTTGGTCTCTGACTCAGCCGCCTGAGGACACAAACTCTGTTGACTACTCATTTTTAAACACTGATATGGATCAGTCTAGGGTGAGTGTTTAATCTTTGCAATGAGCCTATCCATTCCTATATAATATCAGTTCCACAATAAATAATGTTTGTAATCAGCCAAACTGTAGTGCATGGATGGATGGAGATGACTGTCACGTCCATCATGACGATGTGAGTCCTTTACCGGTTCAGCGTGGTGCCGATCTTGTTCCTCAGTGCCACCCACTGCTCCCTGTTGTGCCAGCTCATTTCATTGTGGTTCTCCTGATCAGCCCTTTCCTCTCTCTCTTGTCTCTCCAGCTTCAGGGCTAACGTGTCCTTCCTCTTCACACGGCTCGCCAGCCCACCTGTTAAGACATATCAACCATAAATAATCAGTTAGCAGTCTGTGCAATGTGCAGTAAACAGTATACAGCTTTCAGCTTGCTGCCTTTACAATCTATGTTCTTGGGGGGACCAGATTAAGAAAGTGGACTTGATTTAGCTGCTGTTGAAGGAACATGTGACTGTCCGTAGGTCATATTAAGACCAGTTTAAAGGGCAACGTTTCTGTATTACATTTGCCGTATACAAGGATGAGGTAAAAAACATATGTGCTGTAAGAGCTGTAAATTAATAGAAAAGAGACGCTACGGAACCTGAAAATGTACCATCAGCGAAGTGCCATTTAAAAAAAATCTGAAAAATTCTGTGTTCATCACAAATTCCCAATCCTCAAATTGTCTGTTTTGTCAGAGAAGCAGTCCACAATTCAAAGACACTTCACTGGCAATGAGTCAAACACGCACAGGTATTTTTAACCATAATATAGATTTTATTAAATATATACAGCTGATCTTTTTATTCTTGTATGTCTCTTGCTGTACTCTGTAGTTCCTTTTATAAGAACATTGTGAAGCTCCCTGTCTCACTGCATGTGAAGCTGACACTTTCTTTAGTAACATGTCTGAATTTTCTGATTCATATTTATAACAAGGATTACTCTGGGGATCACAAATGAGAAATTCAGTGGTTGCTGCTTTGTCTTCACATACTAAGACATCAGTTTCAGGTAATCAGGTTTGAAGTCAAATAATTTACTTCATTTTACATCAAATAGGCCCCATTTCCTGCACTTGTTTACAGATATTTCCTGATTGGTCATGGAGAATATGTATCTACAGCCTCTCCCACATGACCTTAATGTAGCAGTATACAAAAGACCAGCTTACTCGGAGGGCCTTCCTCGTCGTCATCATCATTGTCATCGTCTCTGTACAGGATGGGGCCGTCAGAGTCAGACTCCTCACTGTCCCCGGGGCCTCCGCTCTCGTGGATGACACTCACTCTGGGGTCCCCAACCAAACCCCTCCTGCTGCGGGGCTCCATCTCAGCCTGGCGAGGAATCCTCTGGGGCTGAAGCTTCCGCATCTCCTCCTCCATGTCAAAGTCATCGTCTTCTGGCCTGTAAAGAAGTCAGGCTGTGAGAGAGCTGAAAAAGCTTGAAAAAGAATAAACTATAATACTTTTAGGCTTCTTGTAACCACAACCTGCCTTGATGTGCTAATCTGAGTACAGTCACGGGCAATTTGCAACAATTCTGCCAGGTGAGGGAAAACAGCTCGATTGTTTGCTGAAGAGATTAACGAGGCACAGTTCAATGATTCTCATTTGGTGAACTGAAGAGTGCTGCTCTCTTGCTGGTAGCCCTGGAGCAACAGACTTATGTCTTTTTCTAATTAGAGAGGTGTCCTTGAAATATGGCTGAGCTAATCTGAGGGTATAGATTAAAATAAATCCAATAATTCAAGGTCAAATGATAGCTTAAATTTTCACTTTGTGAAAACATTAAATGGAAAATCATTTCACATTAAATTAAAAATTAAAAATCTTATTTATTAAATCTAACAAATGAAAGTAAGAGAACAACAAACTGCAATCCAAATGCAGCTGGGACCAGTCTATTTCCATCAAATAACCCCTGCCTCTTTTGGTCTTTTTCTGGCTCCTACAGCACACTGAACCATGCAAGTGTGGGACCCCTCTTTGACCAGGCCCACCCAGGCTTTCTTCCATTTGTTTCCTTTAAAGTCTTTCTTTGTTGGTATTGCTCATCTTCCATTAACTTCTCAGATTAAAGTAGTCTTGTTATGTCTCTTAAAGATGTTACTCTGTCATTTGTAAAGTAACATCTTACTTTGCTTACTTTGCTGCTGATTTTATCAAATAATGAATCTAAGCAGGCTCTTGCACTTTGGCTTTTTAAACAAAGCTTTATATATAACTCAACTTGTTTGTACGGACAGTAAAGAATGACACTTGGGAGGCTTGATACACTTTCAAGTGAAATGCAATACAGTACTTTAGGCGTGAGACTGCAGCCAAGTACAGGCTAGACTAAAGGCAAAGTGAGGTAAACTCCTCTCCTTCATTCTCAGCTTTCAAAGCAATGTTTCTTTTTGTTAGAATACAGTGCAGATGTATGTGTATGTGGGCCACTTACAGCCTCAGAGGTTCAATGGTGATGGGGAGCGAGTGCCTTGAGTTACCCCCCCCTTCGATGAGGAAATCTGGAGGAGACTCAAACAGCAGTGAGTGTGCCCTCTGGGAGCCATCTGGGTTTGGCTGAGTTGGGCCGGGGCTGGCCAAGGCTCTCTGGATGAGGATGTGCAGGGGGATGGCTGGTGGCTGGCTGGGAGGCTCAGTAGTCGGGCTGGGGGGGTCAGCTTGCACGGTGGGCACAGGACCAGAGGAGGACATGCCTGGTGGATGGAGCGAATGAGCCCTGGGAGGGGATGGAGGTATATGGGATGGTGGTAAAGGGAAAGACTCAGTGCAGGCCTCAGGAGCTGCTGCGCTTGTCTTGTCGTCGTTGCTTTCTTCTTTACGGACAGCAGGGGGCATTAGTACAGGGGCAGAGGCCGGGTCAGTGGTGGGAGAATCTGGGACTTGACTGGGAGGGGAGGGGTCCATAGAATGGCGCTTGGTGACAGGGGTCATCCTCTTTGGTGGTGTTGGTGGAGAGCGCTTAGCAGGTGCTGGCACTATGATGATGCCACTACCAGGCTGTGAAAGCTCCGCTGTTAAAAAAAAAAAAAAAAAAAAGTCAAAAACAACGCTCAACACTTGTCATATCAAATGATCCCCCCCAACAAAACCTACAGTCAGAACATGAAGATGCACAGTCAGTCGGTAGCAAGGTGAAGTTAATTTCATCAACAATACAAATACGTCCATAGCAGCTTTAGAAGATGTTCCTGTTACTGCTGATCTGGTGTGTGACAACAAATATTAATACACAACTGCATCAACAGTCTGGAAGGGACATCCACTGGGATCAACAAACACATTCAATGCACTGCAGCACACTACATGTCCAACCAAGTGCCATGCATTGTTTTCTTGTCAGTATTTGAAGTTACGTTAGTTGAGTTGAAAATGGCTCCAATGGCTGCAACACACATGCAATGCAGTATTGTTAAAATGGGGGTGAGGTATTTCGTATGCTATGAGGGTGGTGAATCAATACAACAAGTCTGCAGGCTCTGTTAAGATACACTGAGATCTTGTGCCCGACTGGGTACCTGAGCAGGTCTGGGCAGCCCTATGCCGCAGGTATACAGGTAGAGAAAGGTATAGGCCAAGCTCACTCTGGCGTCTCCAGCTGGTCCAGTAACAAGGCTGCCTGACCTTAGAGCCCCTGTTCAATGAGGAGGCTGGCAAAAATGAGTGGAGATGTCAGGGATGGGTTTAGATTCCAAGCTGGGAGAGAAATACAAGAGGGTGGTTTCGGATAATGTTTGTCTAGTTTTTACACTGTACAGAAGCAAAGCATACATCCATTCTCGGATGTTTAACAACTTCTGTGGAGAAATGACTCTGAGCATGTCAGTTATCCTGGTTCCATGAAGTACCACCACAGGGTGATTTCCCATTGACACACGGTTTCGTTTCAACTGTTTTCAGACATTCCAGCTCAGTCGTTATGGCAAAATGCTTTCAGGGAATTAATCACAGGGAAACTCCATTCCTCCTTGTTTCAGCTTGTTGATCACTATCTGATGTCAGCTCATTGCAGATATTTAGAGAAGGTAACTAAAAAGATATTGCTAAAATAAGTTGGAAGTATATAAACAAAACGGTGTTGCTTTTATAGTTTGTCCACCAGGGAGCACTGACAAGTTCATTTTTATACAAAAAAATATTCCACTCAGTATATCAGTAACAAATCTAAGAGATCCGAATGAAGATTATGTTTATGCATTAAAACAAACTGTTAACGGCCAATATATTATTCTGAGATTTTATAAACTCCCAAACATCAATTTTAGTATTGGTTGGACTATGAAATTTCTATGATGTATTCCCTATGATTCCAATTTACAATTACAATTTGTCATTTGGCAGACGCTTTTATCCAAAGCGACATACATATGATGTATTTAACGTTAAAAAAGCTTTGTGAGAGAATATACCTGACAATACGTAACATAAGTTTCATAACCAAAACACGGGAGGACAAAAACAGAAAGCAAAAGATGTGTTCAGGAGAGATCGCCTGCATGAGGCATGTGTGCATGTGCACACATGCAAAGTTTCAACAGTCCAACACACTGAATCACTCTCCAAAGTCAACGTCCATTATCAATTTCATCTCAGACTGCCAGTAAGGCAATATATTTTTTACAGACAAACACCTGTAGACTGTGAATGCAGCAGTGTGAACTGAAATGTAATAACATTAGTGTAGAAACCTCACCCGGCAAATGGTAGAGGAATGTGTCCCCGCCATAGACACCATTTCAAAGAGACAGTACTGGGATGGGCTGTAAACAAGAGCAGCTGTGGCATGCTGGGACAAAGGATATGAAATACTAAAAGCCAATCAGTCTCCATGTAACCTCAAGAGAAGTGCTGACTTTGCACTAATGGTGCACAGACAAGCTGGTGCAGGTCCTTTCCTCAGAGACATGGCTGTTCACACTGAAACTGCAAACTAGCAACATATTGGAAAACACCTACACAGCAACGAGCCACAGCGTCAGTGTGTGACTCTGCTAACAGTTAGCTTTGGGAAAGGGTTCAAGGTGATTACACTCACTCACTCACTATTTTGACACACTATACTTTCAGAGAATACCCTGCACCACCACCTACAATGTCATATCTCCACGTCAAACCCTAACAACAGATGATCTATGTCAAAACTCAAAACTGCCACACTACAACAAACAGAAAGTGCATCTGCATCTATGAAAGAGGTGCGGGCAAAAGCCCACCCAACGTACCGTCTAAATCCTGCCTTTAACAGACACGGCATTGCTGTTTGAATGAAAGAGTCTTTGATTTCCAAGAATATTTCAGGCTGAAGAAGCGACAGCCCTAATCAAAAGCAAGGTCAGAAACATACTGCTCTTAGGCACCTGCAGCTTTTTGCACTCATACTTAAGTTTGAGCGTGAAGCGTACACTGACACTGACTGCTAAGTTGTAACTAGCTGTTTTCAGACTCAATTAACTACTTTTTTCACTTGCACCATCTGTACTTATTGTACAACTTAAGCATGTTGAACATGATCAAAACACTGTGACAGAGAGAGACGTTGCATCAAGTGCAGTATTCAGGGAAAATGGGAGAGAAAACCACTTCAATCTAGTGACAGATATGAGGACACGTGTTTGTCGAACTTCCCACCAGTGTAATTTTATGCGATGGTGAAAAGAAACAGCAAAAGTAATGTATGCCATCAGATGCCAACGAGCGAACATATGATGCATGTTTGTGCAGTGCTTCTTTATTAATGCAACTATTATTTATTGATTATTTTTGTTCTTTTATTTTTTTACTGAGATGAAGGGGGCTGCATTACACATAATTATGATCAGAAATATAAAAACATCAAAATAGGGTTGATTCTAGCATGGCCAAGGGGGCTGTGGCCTTCTGTGGAGGTGACATGCAATTTGATACCATTGTTTTTCAAAGACTCAAGTTTCCCTGGGTCTTATTAAAATCCTACAAAGCTCATTTTGGAGGTTCTTCGATTGAAAGTACAAATAAAGACACACAAAGACCAAAGCAGCTGTTTATAGAGAGAGGCTAATGTTATGTGTCATATAAAACTGCAGAAGCAGATGGCAACAAACTCACCAAGCAGTGCGGGGTTGCTGTTGCGGTTGGTGGGTTTGGGTGGAGGGACAGGGGGCTGCTTGGCATGGGGAGGGACAGGGGGTGGCACGTCAGAGTCAGCTGAGGAAGGAGCAGCAAGGGAGGGTCGAGGTGGGTCATCAGCCAGTAGGGAGACTGTCCTCGGCGGCTTGGTCACAGCTATAGGAGCAGAGGAGGAGGAGGAGGAGGAGGAAGAAGAGGAGGAGGAGGAGGAGGAAGAAGAGGAGGGGTTTGGGCTCCTGTTGGTCTCAATGGAAGGAGCAGTGAGAAACTTAGGGGGAAGCAGAGCCTGTTTGGGAGGCAGAGGTTCCTGCTGGGAGTCTTGTGCTGGATGAGGGTCAGAGGCGAAGCGGACGCCAGCGGACTCTACAGATGGGGGTACACACATTACACACATGTAAACATAAACACTAAAGGAGAGGTCACAGATACAAAGTTTGCACTCTTCTACTGCTCTGCTCTACTCTATGGAAAAGTAAGTAGGGGAAACAAAAAAGGATCATCACATGCAGTGGAACGCTGGAGGAAAAGCTGAGGTGTTAAGGAACCTTGTAAAGTAAGCAGATATGTCAGAGCTTACCCAGAGGGCGACTCTGATCAAGGATCTACAGTTATTAAAGAATGAGAGGTAACATGAATCAGATGAACTGAAGTTCACACACAGCAGACAAGGAGAAAGATCAAAGAAGCACTGAGGGCTCCCAGTGATTTGTTCTTCCTTCTCTTCATGTTCCCCTTAATCCATGCATCAAAGCTTGATATTTACTGTTGCAGTTGGTTGAGGCTTTCAGATTGAGCACATTAGCTTTGTAACCTCTGTCTGACTTACAGTTCAATCATTTACCCAAAACGTGTTTGCATCTCCACCACGAGACTTTGGTTTGCACACATGTTGGCTTGTCATCATAGTAAAACATTCCCTACTGACGTTTACTAGCACTGTGCTGTACCACATTAAGAAAAAGCAGCCGGCTGCCATGTCTGAGGACGGCTGGCAGCAAAAGATGACTTTGTTGGTTGAATCGCTGCTTTTCATCTTGATGCTGCACTTATATATCACTTGAAACATCACAGTCTCTGCCACAGTGAGACAGGTTTAGCTTGTAGCTCAGTTCTGTTTCCCTGTTAGGAATGCAGATCAGATTTACTTTGAGATTGTAAAAGTGTCTTAGCATTAGTACAAGAAATGTTTAATTGGCCATGTTGTATTTATGTATTTATTGTATAAATATAGCAATTATAAGTAAGGTAGGTTCACATTTTGTCTTAAAACAGTACCCACAGGCATATATGGATGTTGAAGCTTTTGCTCAGTGTGATCATTCATCCTGTTTATACTGGACATTTAAACATGCCTCCAATGCTTCCAATAGAAGTGATGGGTGACAAAATCCACAGTCCTTCTTTTGTGCAAAAATGCATTCCAGTTTATCTGAAAATCAAGTCAGTATCTTCCAATGTCACTGTCTTCTTAGTGCAAAATGCTTTGTGTGTTTTCACAGTCACTGCTTTGCAAGGTCTCATGTTAGCTTGAACTACTGAGCCTTTCCAGGATGCCCCTTTCATACCCAATCATGATACTATCACCTGTTACCAATGAATCTGTTTACCTGTGAAATGTTCCAAACAGGTGTTTTTGGAGCATTCACAACTTTCCTAGTCTTTAGTTGCTCTTGTCCCAACATCAAATTCAGAATAAGCAGATATTTACAAAAATCAGTGAAGCTGATGAGGTCAAACATTATAATAATAATAATAATAATATATTGTCTTTGTACTGTTTGGAGTTATGAGTAAAAGTAGAAAAACACAAGCCATGTTAGCTAGTATAATTCAACACAAGAGTGAGACCTTACCTGAGCGCTCTCTGAACTCTGCAACTGGCATGTATCTGGGCAGAGTACTCCTCTTGTCAGCCTCTGAGGCTGGGCGAGCCCTCTTGTTTTCCTCTGAGGAGCTCTTCTGTAGAGGAGGCCTCAAGTCTATCTCAGAGACAGGCCTGACAACAGGCCGCGAGTCTTCCACAGAGCGCTGAGGCTCCGCCTTTTCTCTCCTCTCCTTCTCCTCCTTTTCATCTCGTCGTTCCCTTTCATTCCTCTTGGCCCAGTCATCCCATCTGTCCCTCTCCTCTCTCCTGTCTCGGTCATCTCTCCTATCCCCATCATCTCTTTCTCCACGCATGTCTTTCCTCTCCCTGTCTTCTCTTTCTCTGTCATCTTTTCTGTCATCTCTGTTGTCTCTTCTTTCTCTCTCAAAACGTCGATCCCTGTCTTCTCCCCTGTCCCTCCTTTCCCTCTCGTCCCTGTCCCTCCTTTCCCTCTCGTCCCTGTCCCTCTTTTCCCTCTCGTCCCTGTCCCTCCTTTCTCTCTCCTCCCTGTCTCTCCCCTCCTTCTCCTCATGCTCTCTGCGCTCCCTCTCATCCCGATCTTTCCTTTCCCTCTCTTCGTAATCCCTGCGCTCCCTCTCGTCGCGATCTTTCCTTTCCTTCTCATCGTAATCTCTGCGCTCCCTCTCTTCGCGATCTCTTCGTTCCCTATCGTTGCGTTCTCTTCGCTCCCTATCGTCACGATCTCTTCGATCCCTCTCATCACGTTCTCTTCGCTCCCTATCGTCACGATCTCTTCGATCCCTCTCATCACGATCTCTTCGCTCCCTATCGTCACGATCTCTTCGCTCCCTATCGTCGCGATCTCTTCTTTCCCTGTTGTCTCTCTCTGTTCTTTCATCTCTCCTGTCTCTGTCATCTCTCCAGTCTCGCCTATCCCTGAAGTCTCTTTCTTCCTTCCGGTCAACTCCCCCATCCCTTTCCCTTTCATCTCGCCAGTCCCTTCTTTCCATGTCTTCCCTGTTTTTCCTTCCTCTGTCCTCCCTGTCATCTTTGCCATCTCTCCTCTCTTCTCTGCGGTATCTATCATCTTGTGGAGGTCCTCGGGGTAAAGATCCAGCTCTCTTGTCAACGTCTGATGGTAGACGGCTTCGTCGGTCTACATCCACAGAAAGCCGTGTGTGAGAGTCCACATCAAGAGGTGCCCGGCTACGGGAGGCATCGGATGGAGCTCTGCTTCGACGTTCATCTGCTTGGGGCAGCCTGAGGGGATTCACCTTGATGTCAGATTCCCCTCGCGACACTCGTACCCCTGCTTCAGACACCCTGTCCATATCCATTGGCACAGGGTGTCCATTTTTCACTGGTGGACCTTTGGAGGACTTTACGTCATTGCTCTCTGTTGCATGAAGACACAAGTAATGAAAGAGAGTGAGTTTCGACAAAGATGGGTCAAATTCATCCTGAGTGTATTCCTTAACAGAAACAAGAAGCTCGACTCACCATTCTCCTGGATATCCTTCAGAACCCCTCTTGCAATCAGCTCTTGACGACTTTTTCTCACAGAAATTTTTCTTTCCAAGGCTGAAAAAATGAAACATGTATCAAGAAATCAAGCATAATCTAATGCACACAACAGGTGGAAATAATAAGCCCCTGTACCCAGCATACCTATCGACGTTTCAGCGAACTTTTCACTTGGCTTCTTCTTTCTCCATTTCCAGGGCTTGAAGATCTTTCCCATTTTGGAGAACTTGCCTTTGCGTTTTGTTGGAGGTGTTCCTCCATCAGAGTTTCCTTCTTCACCACGTGTTGTGCTGTGTTGCAGGTCGACCTCATCATCTACGATGAACATGACATAGTGGTGGCAAACAAAAACAAAGTTTGACTTTTGTAAACATATTTCTCAACTGAAACACTCACACACACACACACACACATATATATATATATAAATAAAGCTGTATTCAGAGTTTTATTAATGGAATTGACTTTATCGATTGGTCAATTGGTCTATAAAATGTCAGAAAATGGTGAAAAATGTCAAACAGTGTTTCCAAAAGCCCTAGATGGCACCCTGAAATGTCTCGCTTTATCCTCAACCCAAAGACATTCACTTTACTCTGGTAGAAAACAGAAAATATCCACACTTAAGAAGCTGGAATCAGAGAATTTTGACTTGTTTTTAATTTGTCAGACAACTAATCAAATTGAGAAGTCACACATCACTTGCATGTTTAAAAAGCTGTGGCTGAACAACAGTTTAATACCAGTGCAATGCACACACATCATGATACACGCATCCTTTTTTTTTCTTTTTTTTTTTTAACAGAACAGAACAGTTCATTGTGTTCATGTGAATAGAACTGATTGGTACCTGCCATGTTGTATTGACAAACCCACATATTATTTAGGCTTATCGCAGAGATCTTGGTGAGCCTCTATTACAAAATGGACACAATGGAATTTAATCTTCAGTCTAAGAGTAAATGCCAGATATCCACATGACAATTGCTCGTGGCCTGTGACTACAGCAAACATCACAGTTCAGGAATAATCTGTCTGGAACACAGACTGTCATCATGGCAAAAAAAAAAAAATACAAATAACTTCTTTTAATGGCTTTCTATAGACTACCAACTGAGCATTTATGAATTAAGGGATACAAACAGTGTTATATCTAACACATCAGTTTGATATAATGTCATCATGACTAGCAGACATGCAGGCCAATATCAACCTACAACAATTTAAGATAAAACCAAATATTGTCCCTCATTTCTGGTTGCAGCAGGTTAGACTGCTGATCAGGTATGCATGTCCAATCATAGGGCAGGGCTCCGGCTCTAAGCTCCTGCTTCAATTATCTGTCATAATAAAGGACCAAACCTCAAAACAAAGCTGGTCCAAATTCCTTTCTTATTGCTTACTGCTTAGCAGCCTTAGCTGTCACACGAGAGCTAGACAGTGAAATATGGGCACAGCTTCTTCTGGAATTATTTACAGGTTGGTGCCAATTCATGAGATTTTTTTGCCATAACAGCGGTGGTATAGGATCATGCAACATCCTCTGCATTTGTCAGGTTCACCATCAATTGCAAAAGGTAAGATTTTAAACCGGAGTCCTGTGACGAAACTAACAAGGAGTCAGAAAAAAAATTCAAGTGGGAAAAAACTAAACCAATAAGGGAACAACAGTGACAGAAGCCATGACTCAAATTCTCGTGCTATGCTATTGAAAAACCCAAGACAGCAATAACTGGGTGTGAAGCCACTATTATAATTCTTAGGTGATGAGTCGTACGGCAGCAGTTACACAATGGAAAGCATATGAGCCGTTCAGAAGGCCTGTAGTTGAAGCACATGCAGGAGGGAGAGCTTGAACAATTTTGTACAAGTTCATGTACAGGATGGAAGATGAGCATTTTCTCATTGGAGCAGTTACACTGAGCATTGCATGACAGTGTGAAAGTGGCATGCATGACGGGGATGCTCCCAACCCAGTACGATGAAAAAGGAATGTGTGCAATAGAGGTGGCATGACTGGCAATTAAATCAATTAAACTATTTTTTAAATCAAAAACAACATGAAATCGCTGAGCTTTAGAGCAACACCAAGCTCAAAGCTAGGTACAACAACTTGGTCCTCGAAGGATGTTCCAAAAATTGAGAATCCACTGATAGGAAAAAGCTTTTCCACTGCGGAACTACTAAATGTCTTCATTTTAATATTGGCAGTCGCTGACTTACAAATGTGAATATAACTTTTGAACTAACTGAATTGAGATATGCCAATCAAGAGGGACGGACTGGACCCGACTACTGTTGGTGGCAAATGCTAATAGGACACACACTCTGCAAACATTTCTCAGAATGTACAGACATCATCAATTGCACCAATGATGCTTGTTGTAATGGTGGGCTGTACTTACTGAGGCACAAATGGATTTCTTTTAAAATACAAACAACATAATTAACATTATTCTTACATTGCTACATTGATCATAACCAGATAAAAGTTTAGGTTGTAGTTTTAGGATGTTAAGGAGAAAAAAAAAAAGAATGGGGAAAACCAACATAAAAAACAAAGGCGAATTGTGTTGGGAGGGGAAAGACCTGAGCGACAATACAAAACAAGGTAAAAAGAGTTCCCTTCCAGCAACGCCAAAACTGACTGATTTCAGCATAACAATATCACACATTACACTGAGGAATTTGTTTTTCAAGGTCAGATAAATGTGTCCAGTATCAGAAAGGAAAGCTCAGGGCATCAGAGTCATTTGTAAAACAAATGGAGGTGTTACTGATTGGATGTATGCACAAACTATTAATAACCTATCGGAGTTTGATCAATCAGGAATATAACACCTGACAGTACAGATCTCCAGACAGTGGTTCTGTCCAAGTGGGTTTTTCAGTGGCTGACATCCAGTTTTGAATAAATGTGCTGTACACCAAGTAGATGGTGCAGTACATGTAGTAGTAGGTGGTGTAATCACACCACACCACCACCACAAAATTAATAAGGCTTAAGTCAATTGTCAAGTTGAGCAGTCCAATTTAGTTTTCAACTTGCTTTAAGTCATTTGGCTACAGTCTATGGATAAATTGATGAATAACTGGGTTAAGCTCTGCTATAAGTGCCCCTCGTGTTCAGTTCTATCCAATTTACTATATCCGTGTCTAAAGACCAGTGTTGCTGCTGATCTTTTGCCAGCTAGACAGGGTAGACTGTATGTTTCCTGGCAGAAATCTCCCATTTACAATTTCTCAGATTTTTATGATGTGATTAACATCATCTGATTACAAAGCAAGAACTCATGGATTTTGAGTTGATTGATTAATAATCAATATAATATATAATTCATATAATTATAATTTATAATAATCTAGTATCCCTTTTATTTTTGTAATGCAGTGATATAATACTGTCACTGCAAAAAGGTCATATTGCCCACCCCAACCCAGGTCGTACCGCAATTTCTCATTACTCATCGCCCGACGTAAACACGGACACCAATAAACTGATACAGACTGATACAGTACATCAACATGACAGATTTATCTGTCTACCTCTATGTGACACAACCAAGTTCAAAATATTATTCCAGTGATGAATTCAGCATTCACACTGGAAACATTCATCTGTCGCAGGGAGCAACTGCGGGCCGGGATTATCCAAACACTTGCAGTTTCACTGTGTAAATGTGGTCAGTTCGACTTTGCCACTAGAGCAGTGGTTTCATCACTAGAGTGCACATACATGATAATATGATGATGACGCGCTGGGTTAACTGTTCCTTCTGCAGCTCTCAGACAGGGGAGACTTTGTTTTCCTCAAAAACCGAAGTGTATGCTGACTCGCTTTGCTTTTACTCAGCAGCTGGAAAGTCAGAATGGTCACCTCTTGAGTGTAGACAAGCTGCAGCATTGATTCATGGACAAACTGTAACCTACACTGTACATTTTACTGCCACAAGACAATTTCACTGCTAACTTTTCCCTCCACTCCCATCGCCAACACCTGTCGGCTCTGAGTGCAGCCACTGGCACTCTCACTCACTCCCTCACCCACACACACACTGCCCTATTCCTTAAAGGGGCAATGACTATAGGGAAGAAAACAAAGACTGGGGGAGTAGGTGAGAATGGGCTGTGAAAGGGCTCAAATGTGCAAAAAACAAGTATCAAACTTACTTACATATAAATAAATGAAAGATAGGATATAAAAACATTTATGGACAAAAAGATGTGCAGTCTTCAGCCCTGACCTGCTTTCTTTTGGCCCTTCATTTTTGGTTTCACTTGTCTACTGGGATCTGTTAAAAAACAATAACAAAAAAACTAATGTGTGATCTCTCTTTTTCTGTGTCAATGCCAATTTTCTGTTTGCATGCATGTCCTTGAATAAGTTGAGACTGTCCAGCCAGATATATTTCATTATTTTGGAGTTTTATTGACTGAGATACCTACAGTTTAGACACAGATAACTTGCCAAAAGACACATGTAAGTGCTGGTTAACCAAATGGCATTCAACCATAGATGACCCATCATTGCAACAACAGAAAAATATTTCGTGTGTCTACTGTATCATACAGGCTGTTGCATGTGTGTGTGAAATCCTGTGCTGAAATGCAGGCATACAGAGGTCAGGAACTCTGTGCGGTGCACTGGCCCTCACAGCTATTCCTGACACGTAACACAAACACCAGCGGCTGTTAAACTTGGAAGGGTGGGGTGGCATGGAGCTGGGAGACCACTGATGTGGCATGGCTACAACAGAAGCAAAGCGGGATGTTGTGGCCTTGTGTTACAATAGAACATGTCATTCTGAGATGGCTGCTTTTCACAGAACAACCAGAAAATTAAAGGCTCTGAAGACCCCTAATTGATAACATTAGATAGTTAAGAGGAAAAAAAACAGTACAGTCATAAGAGAAAACACCCAGGCCTCAGGTATACACTTCTTAACTGGCTCTAAACAGGAGAGCTTATTTCAACACAAACTATGAGAGTAGTACATAACAACACAGGCTTCTGTTAATGTCCAGCTGTTCAAACTCAAAGGACTAATAACCTGCACTAACCAACCTGCACTAATGCAATACCCTGAAGTCCACTGGTCCAGCTGTCCATGTGACTCATGCCAATCACATGAAATGTTGACACCAACTACACGGAATAGCACAGCAGAGACAAAAATACATTATGCACGGAGAGCAAATATGTAACTATGAAGATATTCTCAGGTTACTTGTTTAATTTAGGCGAGGGTGTTGAAAATTGTTAGACCAGAAACCAACACTAAACTATAAAGCACATGAAACAGGCCACTTTTTATTTCCATCCAACAGCAGGCCATGATCAACAGCTCCGCGCTGTGATATTACGCAGAGAAGAGGTGACAGCCACTGTGATACACAGATGCTGGATTCCAATAGCTGCGAGTTGTATTATTAAGAGAAGTTGAAGGTGTGGGAACAGAACCTGAGAGCGGACCCTCCTTTTGACAGCAAAAACAGATTCGGAAAGCTTGAATTGTCATTAGCCTCACTGGAAGGACAGCAGCTATGCTATACACCTGTGGACAAGAATATGACTTGAGACGCCAAGCTGTTTAAATTAAAAAGAAAAATAGATCCACATGGGGAGAGCTGGGGTCAGCTGGTGCCTTGTACTCCCAATGCTTGTTGTTCAGGAAAGCTTCCAGAGGGGGACATGGAGCGCTGGGTGCAGACAGAGAGAAGTTTGTGTGGGTTGTACATTTCACAATCACCACATTCCATCTGCATGCATTCTTCTTCACCTGTCTGTGCCTGCCACCTTCCAGTTTTTCTCTGGTTTCAAAACACCTGCTCATATAGACTTTTTTCTCTTGTTGGCTTTCTACACAAATGCAAACCTGGTGGCCAGGTCGTCCCCCTTCTAAAAATGAGCCAAAATGTTCTGTTAGTGCTGAGCCTCTGGTCTCTGACTCACCCTTGTTGTGTTGGGCTGGTTGCTGGGCCACTGTCTCACTGCTAGCACTGTGTCCCATGCTACGGCACCTGTCCCCGTTGGCCTGCTGGGCCCTGCCTCTCCAAGGCCTCCGGCAGGAGAGCAAAACCTAAAGCCGCCTCACTCTTCAGCAACCAGACATGGAGCTCCTGTAACTCAAAACTGTCTTGACTGCTCACTTGTGTCGTTTACTCTCTGTACACTAGCCCTCCTCCTCCCTTCAGGCTGTGTGATTTGGTCTCTCCCTCCCTTCCTCCCTCCTTCTTTTGCTTTAAAACACAAACACACTCATTCGCTAAGGTCTTAGGTCCCTCCCTTCTTGGAGCTCTGACTTCATAAATAAGGTACACGAATAAGGTAATCCAGCAGTCTTACATGCCTTGCATTCCCAAGAGCAGATTTTTCAGGGTCAAAGTTCACAGCAGGCAAGCTTTGAGGTTTGGCCCGCCCAGCCATCAAGCCTTGAGGGATTTGCGATGTAGTGGGCCCCCCACAAGCACCATTTTACAGACTGACAAAACATTACTCCCTGAAGGGCGAGGGGCGGGCTCTGCGGGGTGAAGTAACTCGAGTAGTGGAAGGTGAGTCAAGCCAAGGTGGAGCTCAGAGCCAGAGAAGAGGAAGTGACACAGAGGAGGTGTCCAATGACTCTCCGGGGATTGTCCTTTTAAACTATGAAATGCATGTGCAACAATTCCTTCACTACAGTGTATCTACCTCAGGTTATTGGCGCTTCATTGGCATTGGTTTTAGATATAAAAATCTGGAATTGTCTCTTTAAAACAAATTCATTAACTTTTTACTGGAAACACCTACTCTTTACTTTTACATGCTGTATATTTCTCAATCATTTTGCCACAGTGAAAAGCCAAGACAATATCTCTAAACGCAGCACCTGGGCAGAGAGGCTAAAACTTCTCCAGAGGCCTTAATCTCACATATATCCCATGCAGGACAGAAACAAGAAGTCAGGCAGTTTCTGTCAGAACACTGCTATTAGACCACTGTGAGATTGGTTACATGTAATCAGTATGGGAGTTAGCTGAGCTCTTCCATGCATGTAAGTGATAAAAGTGGAATGTAGGACAAATTATGTTAACTATCTTTTCTACTGCTCATCAGACAGAATTTGGTTTAAAGAACATGATCCAGGTCTACTCAAAGGACAATGCAATGTAAAAACCTGTTCATAACATTTTTTTCTCTACAGATGGAGGAATAGGGAGGTAACATTAAAAGCTTTCCATAAATTACAGCGCAACACTCAATTAACTACTACAAACTATGCAACTTCTGCTACTGCATTAGAATGCAATAGATTGACACTTTAGTTTTTAAAAAGGTCAAAATAAGACAATGTTTGGGAAGCAGCGAGAAAGCAAGGGGGAAGCTGACTTCAAGCTAAACAACATAACTGTTGCTCCCTCTGCAGTCCAATTAAAGCTACAACACAGGAGGACAACTTCGACCCAGGAATGAATGGAATGCAAGACTACAAGCCAGCCTTTAGGTACAAAGACAGTAATTAAGGACCACAATCCTGGGAAGTCATTGGTAAACAGACATCTTCTAACTTATGACTCATCATGGCACTGAAATCTTTTCAATCTTTCCAAAGAGCAGCAGCAGATGGAGACAGACACATTTTTACAGGCTACAGAGAGAACATGAAACCCAGCAGAACAAAAACAACTTGATGACTTGCAAAAATTCTATCAGACTGTGTCATCATGACGAATCCAAAACATCCAAATATTAATATAATGTAACATGACACCATGTGCTGAATGATTTTGCCTTACTGGATCAATACAAGGACATGTGAAAGACTCCAGTTGCTCAACAGCCATGCCTTCATATCAGAAACACATTACTTATAGAATAAGGCAGACGAGGAAGCCCAGTTTATTTTTACTGCCTGGCCCTATGGCCAGGCATGGCTGAGTAGATCAGACTTCCCTAATCTGTTCCTGTCATGGCCCAGTTGCCTAAAAAGTGAGAGCCATTCCAATGTCCTGTATTAGTCCACTTAGTCAATGGACCGAAGCAATAACAGATCATTTGATTTCAATATTGTCTCCATCAAGCTGTAACTATTATTTCAACAAAGTCAGAAAAGAACAATAGTTTAAAGGAACTGAAATGTAAATCTTAATCATTCATCCCAGCAACAGACAAAAAGGCGGTTTACTCACAAGTACATTCCGACTGAACAGCCATCCCAGGTATTTTCCCACAGATGTTGCAAATACACAACTACAGAACAAAGATCCTCTGTTTATGAAGTATGTTGAGGTCGTCAATGACCGAGGTCAGTAGTGAAAAGACACAAGGCCATGAGTGGCAGCGAGGGAAACCGGCTCAGCTAACCTACAGGTGTGTCCTCTGGGTGAGGGCCAATGAGATAGCTGCAGTGTCAACAGCACAATGCGTCACAGGGCCAACCCCTTACTGGACAGCTTCATAACCTTACACTGTTTGTTGACTCACCACTTTCTGTCATCATGATACCATTGTTGAGATAACATCAGTCTCACTACTGCCAGCACATACACTGAAACAAAACCTTTGTCCTCAACATGTACAATTGGGGGTTTAGGATCTTTTTTCATTTGCTGACATACTTATCCAGCACAATGGAAGAGAAACTGCACAGCAAACGTAAAATATTTAAACTATACATACATCTTAAATAGCAGCATTTATTAAAAAGGGAGGTTATCTTACCAGGTTTTTCCATCACAGTGTCCAACGCTCAACAGTCAGCAGCTCCTGAAACAAACATAAGATTATGAAATGTATACGAAAAATATAACACAATACATCAGATTACCTCTTCACTCTAAACATATGGCTGTGCCTCATTACATAAGTGTCACTTGGGAGTCTGGGGGGATTATGGCAAGTTTAACAGGAATTTACAAAAGTTTTTCCAATCACTGAATTATCCAGATGTCCATTATTGCTCAGTAAATCAATGAATGGCTCTCAGAGCACTTCATTAGTTAGCAAAGTACTTTGTGCTACATTGTATGAAAAGTGCTCTATAAATAAAGATGGATGGATGGATGGATGGATGGATGGATGGATGGATGGATGGATGGATGGATGGATGGATGGATGGATTGATTGATTGATTGATTGATTGATTGATTGATTGATTGATTGATTGATTGATTGATTGATTGATTGATTGATTGATTGACTGACTGACTGGGCAAAGACAAAAATAGTGAATTAGCCCACACACTACCTCTACCTCCTTCTGAATCCTGCTAATTAATTGGTCTAATTCAGAATTTCTTTAAAAGAGACATGAAAACGCTGTCCCAATTTAAAAACTATCAACCAATCACATGTTCACATTTAAAAATATACATCTTCTCAGCATCAATCACAGAGGCTGCAGTTTTGAAGAGAACGCAATTACATTCTACCCCACGAGTTGAGGAACTAAAATGAAAGAATGAAAGGCAACCACAATCCACTTTTCAATGTCATCTTATCTAATGTATTGCTGACGAGTTTTAATCCCTTTGGTTCAAACTAATCACGCACAAGATGGGGTGGGAAGCATGAGCGTGCTGTGAGCAGCTGTGTTCTATAATCATCTTCTATTAAGTGATGTGTAAAATGCTCAAAGATGATACAAAAGGATTAACTGTGCTTGAACCAAACCTGAGAAAGTGAACACAAAATACTAGGTTTTATGCAATAAAAAAATCCCAAAACCAGATAAATAACAATGTGAAAACATGCAGAAGGTAATAACTGTTACTGTGTGATGGAATGAGACATTCAATGATGGGGTAATTTTTCTCAGGCTGCAGTCATTATCAGATACTACAGCCTAGCTGTCATGTCTATTTATTTCTAGTGTTGGAGCATATCATGGGACTTTCAAATTATACTTGAGGGGTCTTGTTTTCCAGTTGTATTGTAATACAATTAAATTGCATGGAACTTGTTATTTTACATGGGAAAAAAACACATTTTCAAAGATGGAAAAATTTACGAGACTGACTGAGAAGACAAATAAATAAACAAACTGAAGAACTGCAGATAACCAAACCCACATCTGCCCTCTGGTATTTCCAACCATTAAAGCTTTTTGATTCTCATCATCCTCATCAAGCTTTGGAAGCACACTCAAAATGTGTAGTCTTAAGTCCAAAGTATAAACATTTTTAAACATTTCAATCTTTCTACAGCTACCAAACATCTCATTTGTAACCGTTAATGCTCGAAGTTGACTCACACACCCTTAGACTGTCCTGTCTGTCTCAAGCGGCTATATTATATATTATATATTATTAGCACAAGTTAGGGATGGATGGTATACCAGTTTTATCACTGTCATGTTCCGCCATAACATGGATTTTGCAATAATGTCATTACAGTGATAAATGTTTTAGCATACTAAAAATAACGAGTTTTACTGTGGCTGTGATGATATTCAGACAGAGGGCCACACTCTTACTCGCAGAACTGGAGTTAGATCCAGTAACTACTATTTGTCTCGCTATAACACCGACTCTAGTAACAAGATGCGGACAGTAACACGATGAGCAACACACTTATTTCTATGTTTTTGCTGCAAGAACCAAAAAACACTCTCCCACCATTGCAAGAAGTGAAGATCCAATGGGTAAACTTTATAGAAATATCCCCATAACAATAACAACAACAACAACAACAACAACAACAACAATAACTGGAAAACTCTATTTGTGTGTATCATTTCACTGCTCTGAGGGACAAATCCAAAGCAGGATTCACTTCAGAACTGAAGCTCAAGAGTTCAGTTCAATACTGACTTCAAGCTTAGAACCTGTAAGTTTTGCCATTTTTATGTTGCTTTACTGTATTTTGCTGGTCGGCCTGTTGAATTTGACGTAAGCACATTCCACAGCTAATGCAGCTAGCAGGATCTATTGTAGACCCACACGCTGGAGCAATGCTGGTATATTTAATATTGGGGCCAGTCATGACAAACTGAATGCTGAGTCTCATTTGAGGCCAATTAAATTACCAGAGCAGTAGTTTAGATGTGGTTTACTGTTTTTTCATGTTGCTTTTTGTATAGTCTCGCAAAGTCAGAGCTAAACTTATCTCCACACTTTATACTGCAACACAAGCTCAGCTGGTTTTATTGTTACAGGAAAGCCCTCTCTGCTGCATGCCGCGTCAGTGTGTGTGTCTGCTGCTGACATAAGTAAATATATTTGATAGACATGGTACACTGACTGTTGTACTTCTATAATACTCTTTGGGTTGTCTGTTAAATAAATGCTGTTGAGATGCCTAATCCTTCCCTTGTCTCATTCTGAGAATGAGTGACATTACAATTACTATCATAGATTATAGGGCAGGGCATTCCTCCCAGAACACATGTAGGCCTATACCTCATTTTCATTCCTATTTGGAGCCAATAAACACATCAGTATTTTCATACATTTTTTTCTTTCTTAAAATATGTTACATTACTCTTACATTGCTAATAGAGTGAAAGAGATCAAATCATAATTTGAGTAGAATTTCCCTTGCATTTCTGTAATACAGTGATTTGACACCGTCACTGCAAAAAAAAATAAATAAAAATAAATAAATACCCTGATACAAATTCTATTTCCTGTCACCCCCACCTAGCACTTGCATTAAACATCTGTTACCATCTCTAAAAACAATCACAAGTTGTGCAGTTTCTCCACTGAAACAGGCATGTGACTGGCAAAGGACATCAACGTTGCATACAGGGCACCATCCAAACCTTAAAAAATGTCGTCAGACAAACATTTTCTACATTTGCCCATAACGGTAAATTGCAAGGACAAAACCCCTCTAATTATACAAAAAGTTCAGATATTATACTTCAAATGAGCAGCACAAATCTCAGTAAATGTATGTCACCATACCATATCATTTATATGAAGTTCACATTGATCATATAGTATAAACCTCTACAGCATTTTTGTTTTCTTGTTAGTGATTTACAAAAAACAAACATGGGAAGTGGTGTAACAACTAAAAACTAGAATCCAAAAGATTTCTTTGTTCTTTAACAGAGCACAACAGATTCAAATCACTGGCCAGAACTTGTAGACAAACATTGCTTAATTAAACTACTCATTATATTGGAGTCGTCTCCACGAATCTTTGGAGCCACCCTGCACCAGCAGAACAAAAGCCACTGGTCCTCGTTATTGGTGTGTCGCGCCTATTTTCATTTGGCAGTGTTTCATTTGTTCCTCCCTTGCAGGCTCATTTGGGGTTATAGTAGGGGTGGACGGTACACCAGTTTTGTCACCATGATGGGTGTGACGTCATGCCATGACATGGATTTTGCAATACTGTCACTGCCATGGTTTTAGCTAACACATTCAAAATGATGTGTTTTACTGTGGCTGCCATAACATTGAGGTACAGTAGAGGGCTACACTCATACTCACAGAACTGGAGTTACACCCACTATTTTCCTCGGTACAACACTGACTCTTGTAACACAAACAAAGGCTACATCACAACTAACTGTCACTTCAGTGATGCTGACTGGGAGCAGGGTCTTTGTTATCTGGTAACTGCTGCATTTTCTTAAATGGGGAAAAACTGTTGAAGTCCAACGTGAAAATATTTGACTCTACATGCCGTTTCCTGTTGCTTCTCTGATGCTTGCCCTCTGTCTCTCTGCTCTCCCAGTTTGATGAATTAAGGGTTTATTTAACCAAACCAGAGTTGGTGGTGATTGCTGGAAGAGTGGAAAGACAAACCAAGAAGGTTCTGGTAACTTTTATTTTCTTTCTGTCGAGGTTGAAAGAAGTGGGTTTTACAATGATATAATTATGGTTTCTGTAAATGGAATCTGGTAGCTTTGTTGACAGCGATGCAGCAGCTGTTTCTGGTTCATTGAAAAGGATCTTACTTCTTAACGTCCATCTCGGTGAAGTCCTTTTCATAATGCTGTCAGATACTTGGAATAATAACCTGAGCCTGTCAGTGGCAAAAACAAGCATTTTTAGTGGATGTACTTTGACAACGCACAAACATTACATTGCAGCCTGTTTCTCTCACTCTCACTCAATACTAGACCCGTTTCAAAAATTACTGTCTCCGATATTTACTTTATGATTTATATTTGAACGGAATTTCTCCCATTGGTACAGGACATGAAGGGATATGACTGATTGGGATATGCAGTCCAGAGTGTTCCTCAGTGCAAGAGTAACCAGTCAGTTACTGAATAATGGCTGTCAGGCTATCAAAAGCAAAATTAACCAAAACTGATATCCCAACTTCAAATAGTAGAAAATACCAGACTTAAGTGTTACATTTGGAATGAAAGAAATGCCAAAACCAAGAAACATGGAATAACATTTCATAGGTAGAAAATTGTTTTACAATATATATTTTGCTGTTACAAACGTGCTGAATTTGATATTTCACATCACAATAAGTTAGCTTTATTTATGATTTATGATGATTTTATGATAACAAGAATGCCCTGATACTATCCATCCATTTTCTATACCGCCTATCCCTTTCGGGGTTGCGGGGGGTCTGGAGCCTATCCCAGCTGTCAATGGGCGAGAGGCGGGGCACACCCTGGACCGGTCACAGGGCAACACACAAGACAAACAAGCATTCACACTCACACTCACACCTAGGGGCAAACAGTCACCGATTAACCTAATGAGCATGTTTTTGGTCTGTGGGAGGAAGCCGGAGTACCCGGAAGAACATGCAAACTTCACACAGAAAGGCCCCGCCCGGGGATCAAACCGGCAACCTTCTTGCTGTGAGGCACGCGCACTACCTGCTGCGCCAACATGCCGCCCCCTGATACTAAGTTAAGCTAATTTAGGTCAGATAATAAATGATAAATAAAATTTAAGTTGCATATCAATAAGAAAATTAAATTGATCAGTAATCAATCTTTTTATGCATGTATGAGATCAGAGCTAAATTTGCATTGGTTATCTCTCTTTATAAACATGCAGCCATAACCCATTTATTTTCACTTGCACAAAACCAAGACTATTTTATCAGAATATGGAACTGTTACACTGCAACTCTGCACAAGCCTGCTGATACACTGGATATACTGTCTTTTTTTTGTGTATAATGCACACCTTAAATTGGAAATCAGCAAAATGTCTCTTTATGTATTTTTTATGTGTTGGATGTATGGACTCTATGCAGCCAGAAATGTGCCATCAATTCATACACAAAAACAAGCAGCTCTGTCCCACACATGCATTGCTAAGCTATATCACACGGATGCTACTGTAGTAATTTCATTCATTTCATTTTGTGTGTTGCACAAATCGATTTGTCGCAGCACGTGCCACATACATGTCTGGTTGTTTGGTCGATATGCTCTTGTCCAACCATTCTCACTGGTCAGAAAATGGCTGGTGTTACTTTCATAAGGAGAAAAGTGTTTCTTAATCCATCAGCCCCACTCACTCATCAGAGCAGCTCCAGTCTGTGGCACAGTAGCCTTCAGTGCTGATAGGCTGTTGTGATGTGTATCACAGTCAATGTCTGGTGTAATGAAAACAGCCCTAATGGAAACATATATGTAACTAATAATAACATGTTGGTTTTTTAAGAAAGATCCAGCCAGGAATGTCCTGTAATAGTCCTGATATTGTTCAAAAGTGGTCAACAAGTCACGCTGATCAATGACTTGTCAATCGCAGATCACAGTTGAAACCTGCAGGTTTCAACTGTGATCTGAAGAGCAGTATTCTCCAAAATGTAATGTCTGTCATTTAATGTTTCTTCATTTCACAGAGCTATTAAATGAGAAATAAATGATGATGAAAAGCAGGGAAGCAATTCAATTACTCTCAAGGGACTGATGGCAACAACAACAACACTATTTAGTAACAAATTCATAACTTTAGTCCTATAGTTTTTAGACTGAGCAGCTGGGCAGAGGGAATGATCAGTGTCAAGATCAGGAAGACAAGCACAGATAAGCAGCTGACACTGACAAACATAAAGATAGCACTGGTGTCTCTCCCAGTGAGCTTCACATTAACTATTCAAATGTTGGCCTTGCATCTAATTGGTCAAAATCAGTAGGTGCAGCTACATCATGACGCTGACAGGGGAGGGCACAAATAGCAGTATCAAGCTGCACTTTGAAAGGTCAAAAGTTCTTTTGACAACAAACAGGTAAGACCCAGGGTGCGTGTGACCTCACTGCACAATGTGTACAGTGCAGCATTAGAGGGTAGCCTGGCAGGCAAGCATTTGACGTTCTTATCAGGTTGACTAGGCCAAGTTCTTCTGGGCTTTTGATAAAGCACAGGTTCTATGAGAATTGTTTAATGATGAAAGAAAAGTGAAATAAGCCAACATTAGTTACTTTTTCCAACTACACAATGTTGTCTTGCTCCATCAACTTACTTCTACTGAAGATCATTGATCATCGATGAACACTTCCCCAGAAACCTTTTCCTTGCAGTTTGACTGTGATGTCCGGTTGGAGCAGGACAACTTAGCAGCAGTGACTATGGCACTCCTGTAAAATATACAAACAGCTGAGTACAGAAACCAGGCAGATACAACATCAATTTTTCTTCATGGTTCTGGGTTTTTTTCATAACTTCAGCCTGAAAACCAGCTGAGAAAGCTCACTTTAGCAGATACGATTTCAGCAGGTGCCATTTTCTTGGATTGTAGTGCAGAACCTTTGACTGCACTACTGCACTACAATCACCACATCACCAGTGACTAAAATACCATCAAGTTATTAGTTCGTTACCTCACACGAAAACTAAAGAAGCAACTCTGACGTGAACTTTTAAATCAGCTAGTTTTAGCTTTCTAACAGTGGACAACCCTCTTCCTGATCAGCTTTGGTTCAGTCCAACTGGTTTGACAAGTGTTAGGCTAAAATGTACACAGAGCACATGCTCAACAGCTGCAGGCAGGACTACATGCCTGTGCTGTACATTTAAAACATACAGCATGCATGTTTTAAATACTGTACCTGCTCCTCATTGCAGGACATTTTTGCTCAAATAAAGTCTGTAAAACTCCCGAAAATGAGCTCAATTGAGCTACAATAACAAAATGATAGTTTAATCTCAACTCTTATGAGGCAATAATGCTTCATTTACTGGTTCCCCCTGGGAATCAGACTTTGGTGCAATACATAGGGTGATCCTGTAAATTGCTTATTTTGTATCTATTTCCAATAAATACATCCATGTATACAGTCAATGGTAACAGGTCAGGAGTGAAAGGAAAAACTGATGAACTACAGTTACTGCAAGCTGAACACAATCACTGCCGTTGTTATTATTTTCTCTGGATACCTATGGTTCTAACACATAAACTACTAAATCTGAACTAATTAACAAAAAAATAGCACCATTTTGTTATTTTCTTACCATTTAAAAAAGGCTTAATCCATCTATTATTCATTGTTTCCAAACTGCCCATAGAGAGAGAGAGAAGCTGATACGTATTTGAACTCACAAATAATTCACCAGATAAAGTTCAGCACCACTGCAACCCAATTCTGTTCTCAAATATCCTCCTGGAGCACTAGGCCCCAATGAGCTCCAGCTCTCAAGTGCAACATCTAGCTGGTGCAGGCTTGCAGCAAAGCAAACACAAAAGTGAGTTAATGTGTGAGCATACAAGCCAGTAAACTAGAGCAGCTGAGCCAGTAGGCAGTCCCCGCAATGTAATGCAGAAGCCCAGAGGACACCACATACACACACACACCGCACACACGGACAGACACACACAGTCACAGTCTCATTATTTTACAGCACATTCAAAGGTTGAGGAGGAGATATTCTCACCTATGAGATACCTTATGTCCAGTTTCAAGTCACTGCTTCAATGTTGTCTTGGTGAATGAAGGTCACAAAGACGATCTAAGCATTAGCCAGTACTGAGTTGAATTTAAAGAATGGTAGGCATAAAGGCAGCCAGATTTTCAGGTTTGGTAACAGGATCTAACAGTGGTATTTCAGTACTTTCACATGAGTGCAAGTGTATACCTTTCTGCATTTTTTATGGAGGTGAACCCTCATATGGTTTTACACAATAAAGTTGCAATACCTTGACTAGTGTGTATTTAAATGATCAAGAATAGCTTCAGACTGACATTTCAGAATGAATAAAGTCTGCAACAACCCCAATACAATGCAATATATCAATATACATGTACAACATCAATAAACAAAGACGACTAAATGAGGTTGATATTGAATAACAGGCTGACAATTATGTTTTGCATTCAGGGCTCTGCAGGATCGTAGATGCGACCATTAGCTAACTTAGTAGTTAAGCGTGGCTCATGCTGTGGGAACAAGTCATACACTGTTGGAAAATGGTGGTGCATTGCAACATTACTGTGTTGTTAATACATTTTCAGAAATGGAAAAAAAAAAAAAAAATTGGTGGTGTATGCGCCCTGCGATCGGCTGGCGACCGGTCCAGGGTGTACCCCGCCTCTCGACCGTTGACAGCCGAGATAGGCTCCGGCCCCCCGCGACCCCGAAAGGGATAAGCGGCATAGAAAATGGATGGATGGATGGTGGTGTATGCGTACATCTAAAACGAAAGGCTGCAACAAAATCATGTGCTGGTGCAACCAACTGAAAAAGCTGCTAGCATGTGCTAGCGTCTGTTGCTCATGCATGTATTGTATCACAATGCTAATGCAGGCCACAAAACTGGTAGATTGTAAAAGATTTCCATTTCTACCAAGTGCACTTTTAGTAATCATGCAAGAATCAAAACGATCAGAATCAGAGCCGATAGTGTGTTATCTGTATCTTACGCCTCAGATTTCCTCTTCAAAACACAATTTCAACCTCTTGTTTTCTGTAGTTACTATATCTTAGCACCCCCTTTGGACCAAAGATGTATTTTTCAAATATTTTACATCATAGTATTATCAACAATAATGACTGATCTTGCATCCAGCAATAATCTGACACTTGTGAGAAAAAGTAAGAGTTTTTCACAAATTTTCCAGCGTAGTTCTTCAAACAATGCATTGAAAATCAATTCATTAGTAACTAAGCCACTGGTAAGCAGAGTGTAAATCTAAGCACACTCTGGACAGCCACAGAGAAATTTGCAAACCACCTATGTCAACTGATATCATGCTAACTGGATAAAACATACAAAAACATACCTGATCTCAGGTTGCAACAGCTCACCACATTGTCTGAATTCACAAGGTTTGTTAGCATGAATATAAAAACAAGTTCAAGATATAGTCCTTTGTGATAAAATTAGCAATCCAAACTGTAAACAGACCTTGTTTATGTAGATTTTAGCTGCTTTAATGGAACTGAAGTGCTGTTTTAAGATGAAGGATTATGTTGCCTTAGCAAAGCAATAATAGCTCCTAAGATTGCTGCATGCTGAATGATACAGTTTAAGAAATGTAAGAGGAAGATTTCACACTGTAGCTGACATGCTCAATAGATATGAGAGTCAATGTTTAAAATCAGCTGTGCTTGGTTTGCGCTGCACTGGTAATTCATACATTTTACACAATCCTGTTTGTTCCCTGTGAGCTCCCAGTTCGCTCATTAAGAACTGCCAGTTCATTTGAGAAAGGGACAGAGCTCTGCAGAGCACAGAGGAGTACAATCAGCCAGTGGGGCCATGGTCATTCTGCAGACTTGGCTATCACTAAATGATGAACCAGGCTGGAGTTTTTTGGGAGCGAGCCGCATCGATCTCAATGAGCCACTGTCAACAGCTAGCTCATAATGGCACACACATCTGATTATACAAGCCCTATGATTATACAGACCCACAGTGTTCAAATGTTAAACAACATCTGAACACATCTCTGCTTTCTATGTGGTTCTATTATATATATAAATTCAGGCACTTTTACAGTTTGCTTCTTCTCTCAAATTTGACAAAAACAAGCACAGACCACACCTCTGCCAGGGCTTCATTTCTGTTTGCTATAATTATAGTAAAACTAGAAAAAAAAATCAAGAAACATGTTATTTGTACTCAGATCATGTGTGCCAGATATCTTTGATGTGCAGTCTTTGATGGACGATTCCCATCCTTCAACGTTAAGAAATCCTTCCTGGATATGCACCAAAAATCTACTCCTTGGAAAAAGCTTTTGAGGCACACTCCGAAGCAAACTGATATGAAACTGACAAATATAAGGCTAACTGAAATGAAAACATTATGTCTTTGGCTGAGGTAAACATTACCTCCAGACAACATTTGGATTTCAGCCAAAGAAGGTGTTCTTATGAACAGGATTACAGCTCCCATCTATGATAGGCCTCCATTTCCCACCATTTGAATCCTCTGAAAATAAATGTCAGTCCAATGCAACACCAATCTTTCAACCTCATTCCAAAATGCGACCCACCTTTGTTTATTCAGATTGAGATGAAATTACTAACACCTCTTCTGCTGATAAACGAGGCGTAATCCCGGTCAGATGCAACAATCCGCGGCTATTTGTATACAAAGCGCAATAACATGACTGACCTGATTACAGTGCTGCCTATCTAGAACAAATACAATAAGCTGCAGCTCCTTTTGTCTTCGCTCTTTCTAAAGAGTCCGTGTTGTACTATGGGGCGTATTTTTGCTTTCAGCCAGTACTAAAAGCACAGGGCACTTGTTAGAACAAGTAGACGGGCCTGTGAATGGAATGCGGTGGAATGCTTCACTGAGGCAAGTTTCTTACCTGGTAGCCAAATAGTTTGCACCTGAAGCCTCCCTCCAGACGGTCATTGTAATGTAATGTAATGTAATGCTACAGCTGCCATGCAAAAACCCGAGGGCTCAGTGACGCCTCGAATGAAAATTTACTCAGAAGAATTATAAAACAATGAAAACAATCTCTGTTTTAACATTCTGACGGTGATACGGCGACCTGAAAACAACAGTCAGCCCACCAAACAAAAAAACCATTCAGAAGGTACTTTCTGTGATTCAGCAACCAGTTAACGCTGCATGTACTGTACATGTAAGCAGGCTAACACCAGTCAGGTACAGGCAGCTGATATCAGAGGCTCATTCGGGAAAAGTTAAACATAAGGTACTTTAAGACTCTGAATATTGTCCTTTACACTTTGTTCATTCTTTGAGCTGACTGTGACTACCATATTGGAAGCAGTAAGGTTACTAACATTAGGTTAATCCTTGGTTGCTGCTAGCTAAAGTAGCTAAGGTAAAGCCAGCAACAGGTGACTGGTGTCTCTGTACTGTAGCATTAACTTAGCTTTGTTAGCTAACGTACATTCGCTCATACTTGTCGTTCTACTTCAAAAAGACCAGTGTATTACGGTGCACAAAGTTTACTCACCTTTTGCAGGAATCGGTTAACTTGTGTGAAATGTATCCAAAAGGCAGGAGACGTGTTTAACCCGTAACGTTATCTCGTTGAGCCCTGATTACTTTTGACACTTGTCGCTCAAAGGGAGAAAGCAAGGCGGAACTAGCTTCACTAACTACCTTTTGACCTAAATAAAGTCACAAAAGTAACTTTCTGGAGCGTGCGAAAAACACAGAGCATATAAACATCGCCTACTTTTTCCAACAAATGCTAAGAGAGCCTTTAAGTGGTATATTTAAATCCTCTTTGTCAACACTTTGCTGTCAAAAGCTCTGTCACGTTAACTCGATAGGAAGATTAAATACTGTTGCGCATGCGCACTTCTTGGCAGGGTGGCCGCTCCCCCACCTGAGAGAAAAATACAGGCCACAGGGAAATTGGACGAACCACGTGACCAACTGAGCGTTATGAAAGAAAAACACACTCTGAAGTCATGGCAAAGAAAGGGACAGTTTGTTGAATAGTTTTTGAATACAAGCAGATGATCACTTTTAATAAGTTCATACATTTGACTTGCCATTTAGTTAAGGGTGAAATGTAACACATGAAAAATTCGGCAGCCGTTTGGTCCAATTTGTTTTCATTTAATAGCAGTAATCCTCAAGGGCTGTTGACATTATCAAGGAAAATGCTCAGATGTATTGTAAATATTAATGTAACCCTTCCTCTGTGGAGATTGTGACTGAATAGTGAGAAATAATTGACTAGTGAGGTTAAAATTCAATAGTGAGAAATATTGTATTAATTAGTTCCACTTAATATATCCATAGAGGAGACAGCTGAAGATTTCTATGCATAGAAAATGAAGATATTTTCCATATTTTCTTCCACTGTACATGTTCAAATATTTTCATTGATGTGTGACATGGTGAAAGGAGAAAGACTGGGTTTTTCTTTTACAAACTTTAATCTGCACAAAAGTGTTATCTTCTTGATAAAGTTGCTGTGTTCAGTATTCAAATTCACCGCAATCCACATTCCAACTGATATTGGTCCAATTAATCTCTGCTCTTTTTGAAACACGAGTATTCATACAGTACTTTGTCATGTAAAATATCCAGCAAGCAAAAGTTTGAATACTATGAACTCTTCTGGTCATTCTTTGAATTACATGGCATGAGAACAGTCCATGGAACATACACCCATGATCAGTGGCACAGAGTTGTCTGCCATCTACTGGGCTGCTAAAGACCCTGTCACAGAGTGTGGACATGTCTGCTAAGAAAAACTCAACCTAAGAATCATTGGAAGTCACTCATCTAATCCCAGGACTAATTACAACCAGGACTATTTATTTTGTACTTTTTGACTGTGCTGTTTAGTTGACATTTATTGATTAAAGCCACACATAGAAAAAGAAATCATTCAGATTGTTTTCCACACTGTCCTCTAAGTGTTTGCAGTAATCCAAGAACAAGGCATCGATGCCAGAGCTGATACTGAAGTTGTTCAATTCATTCAACTCTGATAAAATTTATGTGCCCTTTGTTTTCTTGGTATTAGGAAGTAAACACACTGTCAGTGCTGCTTGCTGTGAGAATAGCTGCTACAGCCATTCCCAGTCTGGAGTAGTTGTTTGTGCTGAATATTTTGCTGAACAGCTCTCCATGCGTGCAATTGTTGGGAATGAAGGAAAAGTCACACAAAAGCAAGCCTGCCAGTGACCTTTAGGTGGACCTAGTCTAGCCTCACTGCCCCAGACAGGGTTTCCAACCCTCATACTATGTTTAATTATAGTACCCTTTCATGACTTGAACCCACAGTGTTTTTGCTTGGTCACAGGTCAAGGACTGTATTTATAGTTTTATGACATTGGGACCAGGGATGTTAAGATCCAAGCGATAGAGGAGGTGATATACTGTATATGTGTATGTACAGTGCTGTGAAAAAGTGTTTGCCCTCTTACAGATTTTCTTGTTTTTTTCACATTTGGCACTCTAAAATGTTCCAGATCATCAAACAAATTCTAATGTAAATCAAAGATAACCTTAGTAAACACAAAATGCAGTTTGTATATGATGGTTTCAATTATTAAAGGAAAAAGGTTATCCAAATCAGCCTGGCCCTATGTGGAAAAAGTAATTGCCCCCCTTGTCAAATCATGAATTAACTGTGATTAGCAACATCTTTTGGAAAGCTGAGTTCAATTTCACTGGCCACACCCAGGCCTGATTACTTCCAGACTTGTACAATGAAGAAACCACTTAAATAGAACCTGTCTGACAATATGGAGTACGCTGAAAGATCTCAAAAGGCCAAATATCATGCCACGATCTAAAGAAATCCAAGAACAGCTGAGAAAGAAAGTAATAGACATCCATCAGTCTGGAAAGGGTTACAAAGCCATTTCTAAGGCTTTGGGACTCCAGCGAACCACTGTGAGAGCAAGTGGAGAAAACATGAAACAGTGAGGAACCTTCCCAGGAGTGGCGGACCAACCAAAATTACTCCAAGAGCACGTCGACATCTCATCCAGGAAGTCACAAAAGAACCCAGAAGAACATCAAAAGAACTGCAGGCCTCACTTGCCTCAGTTAAGGTCAGTGTTCATGACTCAACCATAAGAAAGACACTGGGCAAAAATGGCATCCACGGTAGAGTTCCCAGGCGAAAACCACTGCTGACCAAAAAGAACATAAAGGCTCGTCTCACATTTTCCAAAAGACACCTGGATGATCCCCAAGACTTCTGGGAAAATATTCTGTGGACTGATGAGACAAAAGTGGAACTTTTTGGAAGGTGTGTGTCTCGTTACATCTGGCGCAAAACTAACAAAGCATTCGATAAAAAGAATATCATACCAACGGTCAAACATGGTGGTGGTAGTGTGATGGTCTGGGGCTGCTTTGCTGCTTCAGGGCCTGGACGACTTGCTGTGGTTGAAGGAACCATGAATTCATCTCTCTACCAAAAAATCTTGAAGGAGAATGTTCGGCCATCAGTTCGTGACCTTAA
This sequence comes from Chaetodon trifascialis, assembly GCF_039877785.1. Classification (NCBI taxonomy): domain Eukaryota; kingdom Metazoa; phylum Chordata; class Actinopteri; order Chaetodontiformes; family Chaetodontidae; genus Chaetodon; species Chaetodon trifascialis. The sequence goes on from NC_092072.1 coordinate 20,243,773, forward strand.
GCTCAAGCGCACTTGGGTTATGCAGCAGGACAATGATCCGAAGCACACCAGCAAGTCCACCTCTGAATGGCTCAAAAGAAACAAAATTAAGGTTTTGGAGTGGCCTAGTCAAAGTCTGGACCTGAATCCGATCGAGATGCTGTGGCATGACCTTAAGCGGGCTGTTCATGCTCGAAAACCATCCAATGTGGCTGAATTAAAACAGTACTGCAAAGAAGAGTGGGCCAAAATTCCTCCAGAGCGATGTGAAAGACTCATTGCAAGTTATCGCAAATGCTTGATTGCAGTTGTTGCAGCAAAGGGTGGCACAACCAGTTATTAAGTTAAGGGGGCAATTACATTTTCACATTGGTGATTTTGGTTTTGAATTATTTTTCACTTTCAATAAATTGAATTACCATTTAAAAGCTGCTATTTATGTTCACTCTCAGTGTATTTTTCTTAAATTAAAGTTTCTTCAATGGTCTAAAACTTTAAGTGTGACAAAAAAGCAAAAACAGTAGAAATACAGTAGGGGGCAAATACTTTTTCACAGCACTGTATGTAAGTATGTATGTATGCATGCCTCAGTGTGTGTGTGTGTGTGTGTGTGTGTGTGTGTGTGTGTGTGTGTGTGTGTGTGTGTGTGTGTGTGTGTGTGTGTGTGTGTGTGTGTGTGTGTGTCTGTATATACATATGCAGACATACACACACACATATGTATGTATGTATGTATTTGTATGTATGTATGTCGATGTTGATAGCGATAATCTATTTGAACAATTCCAATCTGGAAACCAACCCCGAGCATAGCACAGAGACAGCCCTTGTTACCAATGACCTTGCAGACAGGACACATTTTGCACAAATAAAATCCATGATACACACGTGTGGATGACAAACCACTGTCAGCAGTGGTAAAACTGAGCTATTCCTCACTGGCTCTAAATCTACCCTCTAAAAACTAGTATTTGTTCATTCTCCATTGGTGAACCCACCATACCTGTCTCCGCACAGGCTAAAAGCCTTTGTCATACAAACAATATCTTGTGGATTGCCTTTTCCATCCATGAAACATCTCCAGATTATGCCTGCTTCAAAGCAACACTCCACAGAAGCCTGCGTCACTGCTTTGGTCCCATCATGCATCGACTACTGCAATGCAATCCCGGCAGGCATCTTCGACAAACTTATTCACCAACTTCAACTCATACAGTCCTCTGCAGCACAGATGATTACACGTTCAAAATCCACTGAACATGTCACTCCCCTACCGATTCAACTACACCAACTTGCTGTGTGACAGGGGATTAACTTTAAAATCTTATTATTAACATTTAAAGCTCTCCATAATCTATCCCCTGCTTACCTACTTCAGATTTACTCTCCCTCTCGCTCTCTGCGGGCTGCATGAGCAGGTAGGCTGGCACTACCAGCCATCAACCTTGGCACAATGGGTGCTGGGACCCTCTCTTATGTTGCACCCAAATTTTGGAACTCCCCCATCGCATCTACATGCTGGACTCCATTACACAATTCAGAACTGCTCTTAAAACCCATCTCTTTAAAAATAGTTCATTCAATGCTTCAACTGTATCCTTTACTACAGTATTCTTTGCTACTATGTTAGTTACTCTGTTGCTTATCGCATGTCTTAATGTTAACGGTAATGATGCTTTATCACTGGTGCTTTTTTGTTTATTATATGTTTTGTTATTAACTGTGCTGATGTTTTATTACTGGAACCTTGTTGCTTATTCTATGATTTTACTGCTGATTTTTTATGATGTAAGGTGACCTTGATTGCCATGAAAGGCACCATTGATTAAATGTATAATATACATTATTGGCATTCTTCTTATTAGTATTAGTTGTAGCAGAATTAGTATTATTAATATTATCACATCTGCATGTTTCCAAAAAAGCAGGCAAAGTTCTGCTGAACCTTTAGGCCTTTACATGCTAAACTGCACCTTCAAATCACACATTATGTGTTCTCTTTCGGTTCCACTTGTTTATAAGAGGGACCAAAATCAGTTAAGGTCCGAAACTGCAAGAGTGAACCTTGCAATTACAATTGCCAATTCTCTTTCTATCTTTGAATGTCCTCTAAAAGCCTGTCTATGTCATGGTCCGACTGCATCTCTCATTCCCAGTGTATCTGTTGTTTATCCATCCCTTCTGTTTCTTGTTGGTCTCCTGTGTGTCCTTTCTCTGTGTTTGTGTGTTTGTGTGAGAATGGCACTTCATTTTCCACCTGCAACTTGCCCACTCATCAAGCTCCTGCAGTGAACATACCTTGTCTCTATATTCTCATCTTCACCAGATTGCTTAGTTCACCCACACGGTTCATGGTCAGTTGATTCTAACCAGTCTGTTGTCACTCACCACCTAATTTATACTACATTAACAGTGAAAGAGAAACAGAGATTGTTCATTCACAGAATACAATTTTTCTTAAGAGGGTTTGTGTTTGCATCAGTTTGGGCTCGGAGTTTTGGGGGCTGGGAACTTCTTATGATGACACAACAATGGCCCATTAAGTTTGAACAAAACAGCACACTCAAATACCAATGTTTTTGGGTATGTGAGAAAGAAGTGAGAGGAAATTAAGTTAAGTGCGCTTTGGAGCACTGTCCTGCAAGAAGCGATGATGACCATGGCATCATTAATGACCTCAAACACTTTCAAGGTCTGCCCAATAAACCAAAGCCTGCTCCACTTTTACCATGGCATAGTCTGTTGCAAATGTTCTGTGAACTTGATCAGCAGGAATGTCAAAAGTTGAAATCAGAGTAACTAATTAAACTTGCAATTGGATTATTATGTGGTATAAAAGTGACAAGGTGACATAGCCTGTACCTTTTGTACCATTTGAATCCCATCTCACCATGAATCCCCTCTCTGCTACGCTATTCAATGAAGCTGAAAAGGCCGAGTTAATGTCTCAGAAAATAGATGGCAGTCATTGGGGCCTTCCATCTAGAAAAACAGACCAATTTATGCAAATTGTAAGAGAAGAATTTTGAGGAATATTGGTGGTGGATTGTGATGTTGAGCTGATGTTCCATGGCACTGATGAACTGTCTGATAGCAGTGTGGCTCTGTTAAAGGCCAAGTGATTAGTTGCTCTGTATTTACAACATCATTATCCACACAGTACTGCTATTACATGTGGGTCAATTGCTTAATCAAAAAAGATCTGGTCTTATATCTTCAGTAAATTTGTCATGAATGAACATAACTGAAGGGTAAGAAACAGTCTGTTTTTGTAATTAGGTTTAGGGTTCGGGATCCTGTCAAGTAATTCTAAAATATGACAGGGGCAGATTTTGATGTACATATGGACTATCTAAAACATCTAAAAATATATTTCTGATTTGCACTTAACTTAAATGATCTTCCCTTTTAAAATGCCCTGGCTCCACATCACTTCAGTGGAAAGATCATCATCTGTATTGCTCCATGTCTCATGTCAGAGGAGTTGTTTCTCCTCAAAGGTACAGCACATTGAGACTTTCACCTTTAAAAAAGCATGTCCATTTTCCACGGTCACTGTGTTCAGTGTGACTTTTGTCCCTCCAAAACTGCATCATTTACTTTTGCTGTATAAACTGAAAGTAAACTTTATAGCCTGCGTAGCTGTGTTCCTCAAATTGAACTGAATAGACACATGCAGTTTCAGCTTGAGTGGTTCTACATATAATTTGATGAAGTGCATTCCTCTTTTATTGAACTGAAGATCAGCCCCTTTTCAAACATCTCCTCAAGGGAACTAGTCTGTAGCATATGAGGTGGTTGCTGGGGCTTGATATACTCTGCTCTTTCAAGATGCATGCATTCTGTCAGCAGCACCAGCCAACCATAAATTCTCGGCAGCCAACTACTTTACAATCAAGGATCTGCCCACGGAAGGACTTGCACATGTGAATTATGGTTCGTGTTCCAGATTTGTCCTAGTGTAGCAGAACTAGCCTCTAACTGACCTTCTCTTACCCTCTCTGACTTCTCATGAGTTGTGAACCAGTCTAACTGATTGAACTATAGACCATCTAGAATGCTCATAATGAAATGTGATTTCGAGGAGAGACAGGATGTCTGGCTCAGTAAAGTACTCTTCTCACATGTTGAAAAAGAGAAAGCCAAAAGGTCAACGCCTAGCTCCTACCCAGGATGTCCCACTCAATGCTGACTACTCCCCCAATAGCCCTAAGGACTCAATACAGTAAAGCCAGCTGGGAAGAACAAAGGCCAGGTTTCAACGGAATCCACAAACAGAGTCTGCTGATGGGTTGCAAACGAGCCAACCTTGAAATGAACTGTTTGTAAGCCGGAGGACTTTGTTTCTTGGTATACCTGACAATTGCATCTCTGTACGACTCAACGCTGGATATATTCACATGACTAACCCATGATCTGTATGATGCCCATGTTCTCTCATGTCCCATGACAAGCTGTGAATCTAACTTTGTTTTAAGATTTGCCTGAGGCTCTGCCATGGAGCCTTCCTATTATCTAAGGGTTCGTAGGGTTTGAAGTTGATTGTGCTTTATGAGACTTTTATTAAGGAATAATCATAAGGATGATAATCATTTTGGCAAATATAGTCTGCCTTTCTTTATTTCTTTATCTTTATTTCTTTCTTTATTTCTTTATCTTTTTTTTTTTTTTTATTAGTTATACATTGAGTCATTATTCATGTTGGGATGAAACTGTACCAGGATTATCATTGAATGTTGTCACCCAACCATAGGAAGTGCCTAATGCATGCTGTGAACAGTGTTGAAATGTCATTGAAAATTTGTCATTGAAATTATATGTGATTGACCATAGTGAGAAGCAGAGGAGCCCCTCGTATGAATCATTGATTAATTCCAGCTCCTTGAGGCGATTGTGCGTCACAAACCGTCTCACATGTTCGACGGCCTGCCATTTAGACACGCCCCTGGAGCGAGGTTTAAATGTCTGCAGCCGCAGCATGAATTCAGTAGTGTGTGTGCGCGTTACTCAGTCTTGTCTTAAGTTATGTTATGTTTTGTCTTTTAGTTCTTTGTCTTAAGTTTTGCACAGTCGTTTTTGCTCTTCAAGTTTTCCCGTCTTTGAGCTACTCAAAAGCCTTACCGAGTAGCGTGATTTGTTTTTCAGAAGACGTGTTTCTATAGTTTTGTCGTAAACTTTCATTTCTCTAAGCCACACGTTTTGTCTTTAGTAAATTCTCGTCAAGTAATAATAATTTTGGAGACACTTTTCGACCGGCCATCGAAGAGGCTATCAATCTTATTATTGTTAAATCTAAAGTCTTGCTTCGCAGCTATCAACCAAGCTAAAGCCCTGCAGCCTGCTGCTAACATGCTGGTCCGGGTCAGACAACCATCCAAAGCCGTTCCTCGCCTGTCACCGACGCCGTCGAAATCCAGTTCCTGAATCATCACTGTCCAATATCAGCTCAACCTTGGTGTGCCTGGGTCTCCCACCGGACTGCCAAGCAGACGAGCCACGGACGGACACTGGAAGCATCTTCGGCTAGTTTGGAGCAGGCCTCTACAGGAGCGTTGCTGACAAGTAGGCATGCATTAAGCGGGTTTGAATAAGAGTTGGTCCGTGAGGTTAAGATACTGCTAACTTATCCAAATTCTCTCAACTACTCGTTTAATCCCTTAACTTTACGTTCACATCCCTATTATCCCCTTACAACTACTTCTCACTATCGCCAAACTTGTTTTACCATTGCGTTGCCATAAGTTTCTTTTGTGTTATGTCATATCACCTCATATCTTCCGTCACACTATTCATGATATATCATTCATTATCCATCATTCTGCTTAATAAATGATATTTTGATATAAGTCCTGGTTAGACAATGTCCTTTTGAACTGATTATATATGATCCCTGTATCCAGAGTTTACACTTCAGATTATCAGACTGGTTTACCGTTGGTTCGTTTGTTAGTATTTTATCAGCGTTATAGCAGTTAATTTCTGCAGTCCTTCTTAGCTGAGCCATTATTTTATCAACGAATGCAACATCATATTAAGGTAGTTCCCCTAGCTACACTACACTAGGCTGCAACAAATATTTCTTTGTCTCCATCAGCCAGGGATATTTGTTCTGTAACCTTCTTCTGTTACCTTTCTAAAGGTTGCTGAAGTGGAAAAACATGCACTACATGCTGAGCACTCAAAGGATTTCTTTTGTTTGATGGAATCCAATAGCTTCCCTTTCACACGTCAATTCTGGAGAAAAAGGGGACAAATAGATTGAAGGATATATGTAACATAATGTTTTCTCAAATATTAATTAAGCATGTCATGTCATGGCAATACACCAAAATAAAATCCACTGTTTGATGCACTTTATAAAAGTGCATCAAACAGCTGGTTAGGAGTAACCAAAAACATACAAAACCTTTAAGGCAACTGCATCAATTCAGATTTACCCTTTGGGAATCAATTAAGTTGTATCTTATCTTAAAAAATACCTTTGAGAATTTTTTTTTTCCAGAAGAATCAACCCTGTCCGTTCAGGAAAAGACTTAAATTACAGTAACTGTGTAAGAATTCTTTGAACAGAGCATTGCTTCAATGAGACGTTCCAAACATAACTTGACACCTTTTCAGTGAGCTTGCCATCACTGTTTTTTTTACTAAACATGAAATACTAGTAGCACTGCGTCATCATGCTGAGGCACACCTCACACATCATACTGTGTACTTATGCACTAAAAGCAAAGTATAGGCTAACTTGGAGCGACTGGAACCCAATCTCAAAATTTTACTGGCTCTGGTGTGCCTAACAAATTTAAATAAAAGTGCATTTTCTAAAGAGAAAAACATTGCATTTTAGAGGGAAAACAAGTTGCCTATACATCTGTAGTGGGACAGATTGTTAAACCCACTGCTAAATTTGCAATAATACCAAATTATGGAACTAAAATAAATAGTTCATCAGTCCAAGTGCCCCTCCACCAATGTCATAAGGCTTGGAGAGACACCCATGCTGCTTACCTTCATTGAAAACAATCAGCACATTGCTGGCTGCCACCGGATCCCAGCTCCAGAGTACAAATATCCAGAAAGTTTGTCTTCCTTCCAAAAGTATCCCACTAAGAACTGAAACTAAGACCACCACTAAGATCACCTCATTTCACTGGATCATTTGTTGTGGAACAGCTGACAAATCCTTCAACTGTCAGATTAAAATTACCCAGCACCACGAGAATCCACATTACATTGCACATCTGAGTTAACAACAACATCCTATCAATAAACCTGCTTTTAAACTGGTGCAAACAAGAGTTCTGGATTTGGGTCGAAAATGAGTTCCACATTACACTGTTTTTATTTATTTCATTTATTTATATATTTTTGCATTGTTGTTTTATTTTCTAATTCTTTCTTATATCTTTCATATTGCTGCAACTTTATGATCGTCTGTAAAGCAGTTTCTAACAGGGTTTAAGTGTTACTGACAAAAACTGAACAGAAAAAAAGATTGCAACAAAAATAAATGTGAATGAAAAAAAACCCAAAATGAACTGCAGCAACAAAACACACAGCATGAAAATCTGAACCACCTCATATCAACATAAGCAAATTATACATCATCAAGCACGACACAACATCATTTACAAGTAAACAAGACAAGGGCATTACTATATGGAAAACCTGACTCCATATCTGGATAGCTTCTAGATGAAAATATGTTAAAACCATATATAGGCCAATGTTCCTCTGTAGTTTAAAGTAACAATTCTTACCATAAAATCCTTCATAAACTACAGCAGCAGACATGTTGTCTACAAACTCAACCATCCCTGTGGGCTGGTTCATGTGTGCACAAGCTGCTTTAAAGATTAGCATATCTAAATACAACGCTGCACACAAAACATGGATCATGCTATTCCAAACCATTATGTCCAGGTTAACTGACTCTGTAGCATTATCAAAGTTCTGGAGAAGAAAAGAAATCTCCCCCTGGTGGTGACACAGATAACTCGCTGCTCTGCAGAGAGGATGTTAAGTTGATGCTCTGAACACAGTGGAGCCTTTTGGCCAGAATGAAGGACTGTTATGTTTCCTCTAATTGATTACACCTGATGGATGCAACACTTGATTAACATGACAATTTTAAGATATATCTGTGTTGTTCTGTTTCTGTTGTTATGGTAGTTGGTACTTGGACGTAAGTTATGGCAACTAGGTTGACTATATATGTTTGCCTAGTGGCTTAGTCCATTTTGACTCTGCTGAAGACACAGTAGTGTCAAAAACATGTCCATGTGAGCTCTTACAGCTCAATCATTAGTGTTCTTTTTTCCCTTGGCAACAAGTCAGCAACAATTAACTTCTCCTTTTTTAAAAACATGCAGCAGGTAGTGTGTGTGCCTCACAGCAAGAAGGTCGCAGGTTCGATTCCCGGGTTGGGCATTTCTGTGTGAAGTTTGCACGTTCTTCCTGTGCATGCGTGGGTTCTCTCCGGGTACTCCGGCTTCCTCCCACAGACCAAAAACATGCTCATTAGGTTAATTGGTGACTGTAATATTGCCCCTAGGTGTGAATGTGAATGGTTGTGTGTTTGTGCCCTGCGATCGACTGGCGACCGGTCCAGGGTGTACCCCGCCTCTCGCCCGTTGACGGCTGGGATAGGCTCCAGCACCCCCCGCAACCCCGAAAGGGATACGTGGTATAGAAAATGGATGGATGAAATAATACGCCATTGTTTCTGCAACATTACCCAGTGCCACACATTTGCCTGAAAATCAGACCTGAATTGCTGTTGTTTCACTTTAATCTGGTCTGGAACCAGGCTGTGAAAACACAGATTGACTGCAAAGATTCATTCATTGATCATTTAAGAATCATCTTCATAGGCCCAATACTTCCTACTTCCTACTGATTGACCTTACACTGTAATTCTGTGGACAGCAGACATTGTAGAGAAATGTGTTGTCCTTGAACGTATTGTGAACTTTGCCTTTCTAGTGTTTTTCCACAAAGCAATTTCAGTTTCATCACGTTTAACATGTCAGCATTGTGATCTTGTGTGGAACACCCTCAGATTAAACTTGGAAACAGTGAACAAACAGAGGAAACCTGCGTCTCTGATCCCTGTAAGGCCTAACTATAAATATACTAGATAGGCCAGCCATTTCATGGTGAATAGAATCTGCACAATACAAGTGCTGTTTGATTAGCTACACCCAAGTCTTCAAATCTATTATTAGTTAGCAGGATTATATGACAGCTTTTGTCCTGTCTCTTTTCTAGGCGCTCACTTGCTGTGACAAATTTAGACAAATCTGACCATAAATTCTATGGATGAATAAGGCGGAAAAGGCACATATTTATATCTGCTCAACTCACCCTGTGTTGTCCTGCCTGTCTGCTTGTGTTTCTATTGTCCAAAGACAGCAGTTCAGGTGAACTGAAGACTCTCAGCTGCTCATACATGTGAGTATGAATGTGCTTAAATGTGTTTGCTGTGTAATGTCTGTGTCCCTTCCTCTAGCCCTTGTGTATGCTGAGATATGCTCCTGTTTCCTCATAGCTCACATAACGAAAAGGTCTGGAAAAATAGATGGAGTAATTACAGGGTCTGCTGTGTGGATAGTGTGAATAATGGCATAAAGGAAAACACAGAGCTAATAATCGTGTCTTAGCACTTTCATTTTACCACTCATTACGCATTTATGACTTTCAGACTTACTGGACTGGAGCACATTGTGGTGGAAAAAAATACTATCCTAAGAA